>NW_006431805.1:7875-10718 GCF_000325575.1 Pteropus alecto | reverse complement strand
AATTTTCTCATTTCTTAAAAAGCACATACAATGTAAGTTTCAAATTGGAGCTCAACACTTGTGATCAGAGTTTCATTTTACTTGTTATAATGGTTTGGAGAATCTATATAGCTACAGTTAAAAACTCATATGTTTTCAGGGGCCTGGCAGGGAATAAAAATTAGTGAAGCTATCTGGTATAAGAATAAATACAGACAGTTCCCAACTTACAATAGTTCAGCTTACAATTTTTTGATTTTACAATAGTGTGAAAGCTATACACATTCTGTAGAAACTGTACTTTGAATTTTGAATTTTGATCTTTTCCCAGGCTAATAATATGTAGTACTATATTATCTCATGATGCTGGGCAGCAGCAGCAAGCTACAGCACTCAGTCAGACATGCAGTCACAAGGATAAACAACTGATACTCTACAGTATATTGTGTTGCCGGCATTTTTTGGACATTGTATTTTGTATTTTTGCATCCCATCATATCTACAAAATGCTCAGCTGTGTCTCCTGCTTCTGGTGAGAAGGGGAAGGCAATTACCCTTGAGATGAAACGCAAGATAATTGCCCAGTTCCAAGCTGATGTAAGTGTCTTGAGCATGTTTAAGGTGGGTGTGGCTAAGCCATGATGTTAGGCAGCTTAGGTTTGTTAAATGCATTTTCAACTTACAACACATTCAACTTCTGATGGGATTTTGGGGAAGTAATCCCATCGGAAATCAAAGATCATGTCTATCTTGAAAGAGGAAACAATCATGGTCTTCCATTTTCCTACTTTTTCGTTGAGATACAGCTACAGCTTTTTGGTTTGTTTGTTTTCCTTTGAATTACTTTAGGAAAAACAACAATGCAAGCAAAACAAGAAATAGCAACTATCAATTGGATTCAAATGTGTCAATGTACAAGTTTTGGCCATGTACTTTAACAATTGTTAAGCTTTCCAAACACTGTGATAACAGGCACGCAGCACCATCTACTCTTACCAAAAAGTTGACCCTGAACCTAATTAATTCTCTGGAGTTAATTTTCATTTACAAAAATATAAAGGATAGAGGAACAAGTAAAATAACACTTCAAGGAAGGATGCAGACAAATCTAGAATGGGGATATTCCATAAGAACAACTGATGTGGTTTCTCCAGCAAGTCAATGGCAGGGAAAATGAAGGTGAAGAGAAGATACTGCTCTAGATTTTAAAAGACCAAACAAGAACATCAATCAAATGATATTGTGGATCTTAATTCAAATACACATACTTAATCAATCATAATGTTTGTTTATAGACTAAATATTAAATAATAAAAATATTGTTAATTTTGGGGGGCATGATAATGGCATCGTGGTAATGTACAAGAGTATCCATGGTTCTTAGAGATGCATACAGAAGTTCACAGAGGTGAAATGATGTGGTGTCTGGGATTTGCCTTTAATACTTAAAAAAATGAGAAAAAGCAAAAAAAAAAAAAGCTAGATGAAACAAGTGAGGCAAATCTTGATAGTGATAGAGTCTGGCGATGGCTATATGAGAATCCGTTGTACTATTTTCTACTTTTTTTGTTTGAAATTGTTCATCTACAAATTTAAAACTATAGGGAGTTCTACCTCCCAGGTATGATAGATTAAGATTCTACTTGACAACTCTCTGCCTACACCCCACTGAATAAAATAAATATAAAACCTGGGCATAAAACAAAAAGCAAATACCTGAATGTACTAGAGAGTGAACAGTGGTGTCTGCTGGGTTAGCAGTGCAAGTTCATATAGAGGAAGGAAGACAAGTAAATTCCTAACTTTGCAGTTTTGAGCCTGAGGCTAACTGCAGTCCACACCTGGCTGGGGTTATTACAGGGGGAAAAAAAACTGCTTCTGATGTGTGAAAAAAGAAAATTGAACCCAGAAAACTGTGAATGTTGAAGAGAATAGGGGAATCCTGCAAAGGAAAGAACCAGAGAGCAGATCTCCAAGGTCTGTCCACCCACATATCTGACTGACCTCCGAATCAGAGAGGTATGGAACAGACTAAAAGCCTCCCAGCTAAAGACTAACACGAGACTAAAGGTTGCAAACTGACAACTTGTGGGCAATTCCTGCATATAGACACATTTAAAACCAATCTGAATGGAGTTTGAAGTTTGAAGTTCAAGCCTAGCATCCCCAACTCAAAAAAAAAAAAAAAAACTGAGAAAACAAAGAAGACAACACTCATAGGGAAAAATAATAGAATCCAAAATCTCCAAAATTTAACATTCAATCTATCAGAACACAGTAGAAAATTATAAGATATATAAAGAACCAAGAAAATGGGACACATTCAAAAGAGAAAAAAATATATATTTTTAAATTTTTATCTAAAAATAAATTTTACTCTTTTTTTTTATTTTTCAGGGACTCAATTGTTAGAATTTATATACAACAATTTCAAAGTGGCTTTAGTAATCATCTCAATGAAGTAAACAAAACATGGTTTCAACAAGTAAAAATTGCAGCAGAGAAACAGCAAAACAGAACTAAATGGAAATCTTAGAATTGAAAAATATACTTTCTGAGATTGAAATGTCAGAATAGGCTTAACAGCCGAATGGAAATGACAGAGGAATGAGTAACTGAACTTGGAGATAGATTGATTAAAATTATCTAGTGTGAAGTACAGAGAGCAAAAAGATTGAAAAATAATGAACTAAGACTCAGGGAACCATCAGGTGATATCAGATGATTTGACATTGTGTAAATGTATTACCAGAAGATGAGGAAAAACAGAATGGGGAAAGAAAGAAAGAAAGAGAGAGAGAGAGAGAGAGAGAGAGAGAGAGAGAGAGAGAGAGACAGAGAGACAGAGAGACAGAGAGACAGAG
>NW_006431805.1:0-6839 GCF_000325575.1 Pteropus alecto | reverse complement strand
AGCGATTTCAGCATTATTTGTCATAGCCCCAAATTGGAAACAACCAAAACTTCCAAAAATAGGAGACTAGTTTAATTAAGGTACATTCAAATAGTGGAATACTATGCTGTTGTTAGAAGGAAGGAAAGAAAGAGAAAAGGAGAGAGAGAGAGAGAGAGAGAGAGAGAGAGAGAGAGAAGGGAGGGAGGGAGAGAGAGAAAGGAAGGAAGGAAGGAAGGAAGGAAGGAAGGAAGGGAGGGAGGAAGGAAGAAAGAGAGAAAGAGAGAAAGAGAGAAAGAGAGAGAAAGAAAGAAAGGCTGCCTCAAAATTTCCCAAATACGTTGAAAGCAGAAATCTGAAGATTCAAGAAACTCAATGAATATCATGCAGAATAAACAAAAAGAAGCTCATGCCAAGGAACATCACAGTCAAACTATTGAAAGCCAAAGATAAAGAAGCAATCTTCAAAACACCATGAGTAAGACAATACAGGGGGAAGGAACAGTGGCTCAATTAACACTTGACTTCATCAGAAAGGAAGGAGCCCAGAAAAGAATGGAGAAAAAAAATTAATGCTGAAATTAAAAAAAAAAGTTAATTCATTACTTTATACCTAGCAAAAATATGTTTCAAAAATGAAGAGGAAATAAAGACATTTTCTGGTCAAAGAAAGCTAAGATAATTCCATCACTAGTATACCTGCATTAGGAGAAATGCTAAAGGAAGTTCTTTAGGTGGACGGGAAATAATACCAGATGGAAACTCAGAACATCAGAAAAGAATAAAGAGCAGCAGAAATGGCAAATATCTGGATAAATTGAAAGGGCTTCTTTTTTTTGTCCTTTTCTTCTTTGCTTTATAAACCATGTAACTGTTTAATGCAAAAATGATATCATTGTCTTGTGGGCATCTTAATGTATATAGATATAATACAACTATAATAGAAGGAACATTATTAACTGTAAATGAACTATAGAATTTATGGATTAATAATGTAAATCCTATGGAAATAATGAAGAAATAAAATACAAACAATTATAGGTAAACATTTATCAGGAAATAATAATGTAATTCTAAAAAATTCAAATAATTCAAATAAAGGCCAGAAAGGAGAAGAGAAATGAAAAACAGAGGACACAAGTTGAAAACAAAACAAAACAAAACAAAATGGTAGATTCAAACACATATCAATAATTACATTAAAAATTACTGAACTGAATACTCCAAGTAAAAGGTAGAAATTGTCAAAATGGACAAAAAGATAACAAGACCCAATTATACGCTGTCTAAAAGAGGTATATTTTCAATAAATTGACATAGATTGAAAGCAAATGGATGTAAAATGATATACTTTACAAATAGGAACCATAAGAAGACCAGAATGGCTATATTGATCAGATGAAATAAATGTCAGGATGAAATATATTATGAGAGATAAAGAAAAGACATTTCATAGTGATAATAGTTCAGTTCATCAGGAAGATGTAACAATTATAAATGTATGTGTCCCATTAGAGAGCTTCAAAATACATCAAGCAATAAGTGACAAAAGTAAATGTCAAAATAGATCATGAAGACATAAAATGTAATCATAGTTGGAGAATTTAATAGTCTGTTTTAGTTATTTACTGCATAACAAATTACGTTAAAACTTATTAACTTAAAACAACCAACATCTATTTCACAGTTTCTGTGGATTAAGAATACCTTTTGTCCGACTCTCACAAGCTTAGAGTCAAGGTGTTGGTTGAGGCTGTGGCCATCTCAAAGCTTCACCGGGGGTGGACGTACTTCTAAGCTCACTGTCCTGACTGCTGACAGGCCTCAGAAGATCCACTTCAAAGTTCACTCATGTGGCTGTTGGCAAGAGTTAGGTCATCACTGGCCGTTGGCCAAAGACATTGGTCTCTTGCCACATGAGCTCCATCATGGGCTACTCTCATTATGTTAGCTTGCTTCTTCAAGAGTAAGGGCAGAGAAATAGAGGGGGTCACAGAGGGACTCTGAGCACTTCTTCATATGCCCCACTGTGAACAAATTCTTTTATTTGACTGTATTTTTGACTTTCTAAATTTCTGTCTTTCTATATTGTAAATTTCTCAAAAAGAAGAAACCATGTCTTTTCTTTATGACATCCCTCCCGTTCTACTCTCCAGTGTTATTGTTTCTATAGTGTCGAACAAATTTATAGCAGAGTCAACATATTTAATGTTACTCATGGCTTCAGGAAAGGCACACTGGAATGTGCCAAGTTGTCTAAATAGAACACCAATGTGGAATAAAAGAATAAACTGTACCGCCCTAACCTTTCTATAGTTAATTTATGAAGTTAGAATTTGCATAGTGACAGCTTAACTATCTTAGGATACATTTTTTTTATTTTAATTTTTCAATTGGAGTTGACATTCAGTATTATTTTATATTAGGTTCAGGTATACAACATAGTGGTTAGACATTTACATAATTTATAAAACGATCCCCCCAATTAGTCTAGTACCCACTTGGCACTATACAGAGTTATTACAATATTATTGACTATATTCCATATGCTTTACTTTATATTCCAAGACTATTTTATATCTACCAATTTATACTCCTTACTCCTTTCACTTTTTTCACCCAGCCCCCCAACCTCCCTCTCATCTGGCAATGCTCAAAATGTTTTCTGTATCTATGAGTCTGTTTCTGTTTTGTTTGTTCATTTATTTTGTTCTTTAGATTCCACATATAAGTGAGATTATATGGTATTTGTCTTTCTCTGTCTGACTTATTTCACTCAGCATAATACCCTCTAGGTCTATCCATGTTGTTGCAAATGTTAAGATGTCATTTTTTTTGTGGCCAGATAATATTCCATTGTATATATGTACCACATCTGTTTTATCTAATTGTCTATTGGTGGATACTTTTCTAAGTATAACAAAGGAAGTAGTACTTGAATTAATGGCTCCAGGTATTTTGACCTCTTGTCACTGTGTAATTGTGCTATGGAAGAGAGCTTAGGGTACCTAACAATAGAAAAGGAGACAGTGAATTCTCATACAGCTCTATTTATTGGAAGCTGCATGATGGCAATACAAGAACCACATAAGTCTCGTTGCTCAGGGAAAATTAAAATACAATGTATGGAGCAAACTCTCATATAGCATTGATGGGTTCTCTGTAGCAGATCTTCTCAACCTGTGAATTTTGAATACGGGAGCCAGATAATTTTCATTGGGGAGGAAGGGCAGAGACTGTCCTGTTCACTGCAGGAGGTTTAACAACATCTGTGATCTCTACACACTAGATACCAGTAGCTGCCAGCCCAATTGAGAGAACCAAAAGTATTTCCAGACATTGTCAAATGTCTCCTGTAAAATATTTTTTTTCCTCAACCTTTCTCTCTACAAAAACACAAATATGCTTTTATGCCTAAGTAATATGATGTGAATGAGTTGTTTCATTTTACTATTTGGAAAAAAGTAGCACGTTTGGTTTGAAAACTCTGAAGGAATTATAGAAACTCTTTGACATTTGATGAGATATCAAAACCCAGATTGACAATGACTGATTTTCTCTCATTATTTATTTCGGAATTAAAGGATTCCTCCAGACTCTTGTCATTATGCTATTCTTGCTCTTCTCCTACAGGTCCCTTCTCTTCCTGATGATGCCCCTTAATTCTTCTATATAGTTTCAATAGAAACTTAATGTGGATTGTTGCTAAAATAAATAAATAAATAAATAAGTTTGAAAGCAGCTATGCCCAAAGCATAGCTCAGCACTAAAACAAAATGCTTTAAGGTCACAGACTTTATCTTGGCTAATCTAATAGTCTATGATCCCAGTATGAACCTTTATCCAAGCTTGACCAGGCCCCACTATGCCCCTTATAAATATGCTCATGCTTTCCCATCTTTATGCCTTTTCTCCTACAGTTCTTCCTGAACTCATATACTTAATGATATTACTCATCTTTCAAGGTATCTCCAAGACCTCTGTGAAATAATACCTGGCATTTCAGGACAAAATAACCCCTTCCTACCCTGAACATCTTTTGTACTTTTTGTCCAAACTGTAGAAGCCCTCTTAAATGATGTAATTGAGAATCATATTTAGGAGGTTACTATTTAAAAATTAGTGAAATATGTGACATACCTTAAACATTTTACCAACACATAAATAATACAAATGTGCATTAATTTGACAATCTTTTCAAGTAGACCTCAAGGCTTTTTCTTTGAGAACATATCTGTTGATAAAAGTTTTGTAGTCAGTTACTATGTCAATTTGTTTATTTAAAATAAAGAAAAATGCAAAGACTTTTGTAAATAAATCCAAGTGCAGAATTTTTCAGATTTTTCCTGCTTTGTGGCCATTTTCCCCAATTTGACAACTTTTTAAAAACAACTAAACTTTATTCAGTTCTTCTGAAGCATTCGGCTTCATTTTCATAAACTGACTCTTGTTAAGTATACAACCAATAGAGCAGAGGTATGTGGGTACCCCAGAGCATTCTGGCTGTGAACATCCAGTGTACCATGGGCATCAATCAGTAGATGGGGGGAATGCATGGCATGAGAAGGACAAGTACTTGTAGCGATTACCATTCTCATATTTTCTAGATTCTTACCATATCATTATTGCCCCAAAGAAGTATGGCTAGTGAAAGAGCAAGGTAAATAATTGCTCACACTTGAGATCTGTCTCCCAAAGTAGCACCTTATCAATACTTTTAAAGGTAATAACAGCACATTGACCTAAAAATTGCTTAGACCATTTTTTCAAACCAGCTGTTGTGAAATAACTTTTAAAACAATTTGCGAGCAATTACAGACTGAAATCATAAAATGCAATAAGAATGATTGGAATAAATAAAAAGAAAAAAGACACAAAATGCAAGCCCTAATTATTTTATCATTGTATTCAACATACATAAAATTATTCTGTTATATTGCTATAAAAGTTTCTAAATGAATACTCTCAATTTCTGTACTTATCTTAGGCTGTTAACAGTTTAGAGACAGGTACTGGTCAAAGGACTTCACTTAGAGTAGACTTAGAATATAATGACAAGACCTTAGGGGAAGTAATGTGACTTATGCAATTGAAAAACCGGTAGTGAGATTGATGGAGACTTGGATATGGCACCCGCCTGCACATGCAGGCTGGTTGGGGAGAGGGTTCCGTGGGGGAACAGTGGCTTCTGCCAGCCCTTCTGTCTGGGAGAAAGCTTCACTTCCAGCCCTTGCTCTGAAGCCAGACAATTCAGTCCCTCCTTGTATGTCCCTGGCACCTCTTGAGCTGCTTCCCCAGTGCTGAAGCTCAGAGCAAGGTTGTTGCTCAGAGTAAATTAGGTCACTATACAAATGCAATAAAGGATTTGAAAAAACAATAGCAATCGATTCAAAGTACAACAAGGCCTACAGAAGAATGGGGTTGGCCCTCACCTCAATGAATAAATTTGAAGAAGCTGTTACAAGTTATTAAAAAGCATTAGATCTTGGTCCTGAAAATTATTCCTATAAGTCAAATCTGAAACTAAGAGAAGTTAAAAGAGGTATCCAGTCCTACAGGAACTGGATTGAGTTTTGACATGGCTAGCTTTATAAATAATCCAGGCATCATTAATATGGCAGCAAGTTTAATGCAGAATCCTCAAGCTCAACAGCTAATGTCAGGAATGATGACAAATGCCACTGGGAGACCTGCTGCAGGAGTTGGGGGCCTAACTGACCTGTCTAGCCTTATCCAACCGGGACAGTTTTTGCTCAGCAGATACAGCAACAGAATCCTGAAATTATAGAACAACTGAGGAATCACATCCAGAGCAGATCATTCAGCAGCAGCACTGAAGACCATTCCTGACTTGACCCAGGGACCCTAGCTCAGACTACAAATGGTTATGTTTCTGAAGTGCTTACTGTAGATAGTGGCCAAAAAGCAAAAACAAAAACCTAAACAATAAATCTGTCTAGAAAATAGATTTATCACAGACTTGAACATAACATGACTTTTTTGTAAACAACAGCCCTTCTACCAAATGCTGTGTTCCGCTGATTAGTAGCCTTGTTAAGTGCCAGTATAGCACTGAACAGGGTACCATTTTCAAATCTTCATCATTATATTTGTACATTAGATTTAGTAGCAGAGTATATTTATTGAACACTAAAATTGTTTGTTGGTGAGTTCTCTAGCTCCAAATTCATTTAAGCAAACTTTTTTGAAAGAGGAGATGACCAAGAGGAAAGGTTTCTCATGCTGGGTTAGGAGAAATGTACTTGCCACTGAGCAGCATGTATGGAGAGAAAAAATTTGTTATCTAGGTTTAGCTTTGATAGTGCTATCAATAATGAATATATATTGCAGGGGCCAGTACTATCTATAATGCTGCTTGTTCTGATGTGTGACTGGGAATCTTAGGAGCTAGCGGAAAGCAGCATTTGGTGGAAGGGCTGCTGTTTTGAAAAGAAAAAATAGACACTGTGAATGTATAAAAAGTGAAGGTAGGTAGGATGCTCCGATTTCCTGCATAATTCTTAACTATTCTTGCCTGCAGTTTGGTATCGATAACATTAGCATGGCCATTTATGCTAATTACATAGTAAAATACATTTAGGAATCCTTAACGGTACTGGTTAGGTCAGTTGTATAACTATTTAGTTTAACTAGCACAATTTCCCCAGTGGTGACCTTACCATGGAAACTCTCAAATATATATATATTTAAGTAAGCCTATGACTTGGCTCTTGACTTAAGGATTTTCTAAGTGGTGTTTAATTATGTACCCATAAACACTTTTTTTTTTTAAACTCAGTAATTATTTATGGATTACAAAAAGCATCTATCACTAACAATGCTTGTTCATGTAATCCTCT
>NW_006431804.1:0-236 GCF_000325575.1 Pteropus alecto | reverse complement strand
CGGGGCGGTCTTGGGCCCGGCTGCGCTCGGCCAGCGCTGCTCCATTGTTTCCCCTGGACTCTGAGTGGTGAGAACAAGGAGATTCTGCGGACCCGGATCCTCGGCGGACCCCGGATCCTCGGCGGACACGGTAAGCCCGCTGCCCGCGGTAGACAGGCCCACCTTAAAGGTGGAAGGGGAGACTGATCACCTCCCGGGGCGAGCGCCCCTCAGGCAGGGACCACCAGGGAGGGAAT
>NW_006431803.1:0-917 GCF_000325575.1 Pteropus alecto | reverse complement strand
GGACGCAAGGACAGCCTTCCGTGCCTGGGTGGGGGCGATGGTGGGAGGGGCAGGCACGGCACCCTACAGACTCCTGGGGAGATGGGGGTACAGTCAGAAGGTCCAGGAAGTCACCCCACGCCGCCTCGGGAGGGCGCTGGAGAGTAGACGTGCCCTTCCCGGGGCCAGGAGGGAGCGTGGTCTGGGGGCGGCCGTCCCCGCTGCAGGTCCCCCCAGGCCCGTCCTGGGAGGCTTGGCCCGCCTGCCCATCTCGTCCCCGGGGGCCAGGCGGGCTCAGCAGCCCCCGCCCCCGGCCGCCCTTGTCTGCACTTCACGGTGAGCACAGGCAATGCCGTCCCTCTCCCGCCTCCTTGAACCACTCGGGGGAGCCCAGCCCAGTGTCACCCCGAAGCCCCAGCCCCCGAGATGCTCCAGAGGGCCCGACCTGCTGGGTGTGACGGTCCTTGGTGCTGTCCTACTGACACTGAGGGAGGAGGCCAGGGAGCTGAGGCCTGTCGCCCACAGGGGCAGAGTGAAGCCTCATCGGGGCGAGGACGGGCAGCGAGCGCCCAGGACGCCCGCCCGCTGGGCCCGGCTGCTCGTCGCTCTGCCAGATGCTCTACAGCGCATCCAAATCACGGCGGCAACCAGCGCACAGGATTGTGACCTAGAGCCTGCACGGCAGCCTCACGGCCTCGGGACAGTGGTGCCGAGTCGGAGGCTGGCGTTGCCTGGCGCCCGGAGGAGGCGGGTGGCCGAGGCTCAGGGACCGTAGGGTCAGCTCTCCCAAGGGAGATGGGACATCACAGAGCAGGGACAAAAAACAGGCTCCAGAGGCTCAGGGTCAGGCTGCAGGGCCAGCACAACCCACGTCACGTAGCCCCCAGGGGCTGCTGGGCCGGTGTCCTGTGAGGCCAGGCAGGCGCCGCCCTCCACTG
>NW_006431802.1:0-481 GCF_000325575.1 Pteropus alecto | reverse complement strand
AAATTCTAAGAGTAAAAATTTTAAAATGTCAATTTGTACTATTTCTATGTGTATATGAATATGTACATATAATTAAGCTATTATTACAAATGAATTATTTCACATTTCAAATATGATGACTATTCTTTCTTTATATGTCATCTTTCTGCATGGAACACTCAAAATTTTTTTTCAATTCAGTTTATGTAGGCAACAGAATTCTGACAAAGCAAAAAAAATGGAGAAACTATATAATTGTTTTAACAATATCGGTACAAAGATTTTAGATAAAGACATAGAACACTAAATTCTCAAGGTCATTTTTGGAGGTTATTATCTTAATAACTGTGGCATTTGTATCTGGTAGTAGAAAGCTCATAGAATTTTTAAGAGAGATTAAATATACATAATTATAATGATATCAAAGTGATTAGACATTTGATAATAATTGGTTAAGAATCTAGCATAATTTGTGTGTATGTAGCAAATACTCCTATTTGCC
>NW_006431801.1:0-649 GCF_000325575.1 Pteropus alecto | reverse complement strand
GGCTAAATAAGGACATGGCACTGCCTCTAGGTTCCCCACTCCTCCCCACCCCAAACCCCTCCTAAACCAAGCTTCCGAAGATAACACCTTCTCCGCCTCAGGCCACAGGGACCGCCTCCCAGCCCCGCTCTGTCGCCAGAGCGTGGGCCCGGCCTCACCCCACTGCGATCGAGGCTCCCTGCGCTGTTCCTGCGCCTGTCCCCAAACCCCACGAGAAAGAGGAACCGGAGATGCAGGGCAGCCAGCTCCCTCTCTGCAGCCAGCCGAGGGCCAGGTCACCTGCAGCCTCAGAGAGTCGAAAATGCCAGCTGCTTCGGTGCCCCGAGATGAAGCAGGGATCACAGGTGGCCCTACAGAGGGACAGCTTCAGCGGAGGAGGCTGGGACCCCAGTCCTGCGTCCGTCACCTTTTCATCCGCGTTCTCGGGCAGGGCAGGGGCTGCCTTCCCACCAAGCCTGTTTTGTTCGGATGACCTCAAGGACAGGGGTGGCAGGGAGGAGCAACAGACACCTCGAGCTAAAAACGGTCCAGACTGAGGGCCCCGGCTGTCACCTTGCACGTGGAACCAGACAGAACAAATAAACGGGAAGACTAGGAAGGTTTTGTGTGAATCACGTGGTCGAGAAGCACACGCTAACCTCCAGACACC
>NW_006431800.1:0-478 GCF_000325575.1 Pteropus alecto | reverse complement strand
TGTGGTTACCATTACGAATATGAAAAGTATAGTTATATATGTATATATATGCAGTCGTCCATTTTCTTCTTCATGTGCCTTATCTCCTTTCCACTTTGCGAATTTGGATCTTTGAATCCTCTCCTTTACAGTCATTGTTACGTCAGTTTGTCGCTATGTATGCTGAACATTCATTACTATCTTGCTATAGCAATTCTCTTCTCTTTATTTAAGCTTATAATGCCATGTTCTTAGTAAGGGTTGCACTCCTCTGCTTCTATTTGCCTGATAGTCACTTTACTCCTAATTATGTTTTCTGTTGTTGTTGTTTTTTGTTTTTGTTATTTTGTTTTAGATGAGCTGACATCTTTCAGTATTTCCTGTAGTGCAAGCTTCATAGTGGAGAATTCCCTCAATTTTTGTATGTCTGGAAAGGTCTCAATTTCTCCTTCATATCTAACGGTGAGCTTAACTGGATACATTATTCTAAGCTGGTAGT
>NW_006431799.1:0-673 GCF_000325575.1 Pteropus alecto | reverse complement strand
AGATTTTATTTTCTTTTATTTTTTCCCCCCTCTTTAATATCCACCCCGACTTTCGCACCTGACCTATGGTTGTTGACATTTCCTTTTAAGAACTGAATCCCTCAAGGTGGGGCTTCTGATCCCTCATGCTCATGGCATGCACCTGGAGTCCGGCACACCCAGGGTATGGTTCGTGACTCCACCGGGGGCGTGAACCCAGGAACTTCTGAGCGTAAAGGAGACATGGTAACAACTACACTATGAAGCCACCCACTAAATTACCACCTTTGATATTAAAATTATTAATGATGAGGACTGTGGTTCTTAGAAAACTTGAGTTTCAGAAATTTCAAGGTGGTTATATAAATTGGGAAACCAAGAGGTAATTGCCAGACATTTACTTTAACCATCTAAGAGCTGGGGAAAAAAAAGAAAGAAAGAAAGAAAATATCTAGCTCTTTGTTTTATAAATGCATTTATTGGAATTAGGGTTTGTCCAGATTCTTCTTGGAATAAGCTCCATGCCTCCCACCCTACTCCCACTTCCAGACCACAAGAAGCTAGGCTTTCATCTCTGTCTTTCTTTCTCTGGCTCCCTTTCTTACCGACATAATATTTCTTTGCATTGTTTTCAACTGCTGACAAAGGTCTAAAAATCTTAGCTACTGCTCTATTCATTGTCATTTATTTTTTT
>NW_006431798.1:0-644 GCF_000325575.1 Pteropus alecto | reverse complement strand
GCACATAAGAGCCACCACAGGTCAGAACCCCGGGTGTCGGACTGTGGACTGGGAGAAATAAAAAAGCTGCCTCTCGCAGCCACAGGAGCTACCTGTCGGAGGATAGGGAAGAGAGAAGGAGTGGCCAGTTCCTGGAACAGCTTGCCCGGGAAAGCTGTGAGCTCCCTGCGGCCAGAGGCAGGGCCCAGTCACCAAGGCAGAAAACAGAAGAGCAGGACGGCAGAAAAACAACAGTTGATTTTTATCAGCCGTGGTTGTAAAACCGAGGCTGAGCCGCAGCCCCTATTTAGATATGGAGGAGAAATTAAGACCTTTCCAGACATACAAAAATTGAGGGAATTCTCCACTAGAAGGCCTGCACTACAGGAAATACTGAAAGGGATCCACTCATGTAAAACAAAATGACAAAACAAAACAAACAAACAAACAAAAAAAAACATAATTAGAGGTAAAGTGACTATCAGGCAAATAGAAGCAGAGGAGTATAACCCTGACTAAGAACAGGGCATTATAAGCTTAAATAATAAGAAGAGAATTGCTATAGCAAGATAGTATGTCTAGAAAAGTCTTAATTTCTCCTTCATATCTAACAGAGAGCTTAGCTGCATGCATTATTCTAGGCTGGTAGTGCCTTTCACTTAATA
>NW_006431797.1:0-268 GCF_000325575.1 Pteropus alecto | reverse complement strand
TAGGAAAGGCCTAGAACCCCCAGGTCTGGTCCCCAGTGGGAACTGGGCTTCTGCCACTTAAGGCAAGCTTCTCTGTGGCCACTGCCCAGACCCACAAGTAGAGCTTCAGCTCAGCAAAGTGACTGTCCAGGACTCTCCTGGTCCTCCCACAGGGTGCTCCAGTCATATACAGTGCCTCATTCATGTGTTCATTCACCAGTCATTTAGTGAGCACCTACTGTGCTAGGTCAGGGGTACATCGTAGTGAGCAGATGAGGCCCTGCCATCA
>NW_006431796.1:0-740 GCF_000325575.1 Pteropus alecto | reverse complement strand
TTTCTTTGTATCTTCTTCAATTTCTTTTAATAAGACCTTATAGTTTTTATTATATAGATCCTTCACATGTTTTGTTAAATTTATTCCTAGGTATTTTATTATTTTTGTTGCAATTGCAAAAGGAATTATGTTTTCCACTTCTTTTTCCACTTCGTTATTAGAGTATAGGAACGCTATGGATTTTTGAACATTGATTTTGTAACCAGAAACTTTACTGTATTTGCTTATTGTTTCTAATACTATTCTCGTGGAATCTTTAGGGTTTTCTATATAGAGGATCATGTCATCTGCAAATAGTGACAGTTTGACTGCTTCATTTCCTATTTGGATGCCTTTTATATCTTTCTCTTGTCTGATTGCACTCACTAGGACTTCTATGTTACACTGAATAAGAGTGGTGATAGTGGACAGCCTTGCCTTGTTCCTGATCTTAGAGGGAAGGTTGTTAGTTTTTCACCATTAAGTATAATGCTGGCTGGAGGTTTGTCATATGTGGCTTTTATTATGTTAAGGTACCTTCCTTCTATCCCAATTTTGTTCAGTGTCTGCCATAATTTTCCGTCTTTCATCCCTGATTTTACTTATTTGTGTCCTTTCTCTTTTTTCTTTAGTGAGTCTAGTCAGGGGTTTGAATGTTTGGTAGAATTCACTGGTGAAGCCATCTGGTACTGGACTTTTACATTTTGGTAGGTTTGTGATGATTGCTTCAATTTCCATACTGCTGATTCGTCTATTTAGAT
>NW_006431795.1:0-513 GCF_000325575.1 Pteropus alecto | reverse complement strand
TATAATGAAAACTACAAGACTCTATCAAAAGAAATAAAAAAGATATAAAGAAATGGAAAGATATTTTGTGTTCTTGTATTAGAAGAATCAATATAGTTAAAATGACCTTATTACCTAAAGCATTATACAGATTTAATGCAATCCCCATGAAAATCACATCGGCATTTTTTAAAGAAATAGAACCAAAAAATCATCAGATTTGTATGGAAGCACAAAAGACCCCGAATCTCCAAAGCCATCCTGAGAAAAAAGAACGAGGCTGGAGGCATCACTCTGTCTGACTTCAAATTATACTACAAAGTGACAATAATCAAAACAACATGGTATTGACAGAAAAATAGACAAGTGGACCAGTGGAACAGAATCAAGAATCCAGAAGTAAACCCATATTTATATGGGAAATAATTTTCGAGAAAGTAGCCAAAAATATGCAGTGGAGAAAGGAAATTCTCTTCAATAAATAGTGCTGAGTAAAGTGGAAAGCCACTTGCAAAAGAATAAAACTACATTTTT
>NW_006431794.1:0-330 GCF_000325575.1 Pteropus alecto | reverse complement strand
TAGATACAGGGACAGAGCAGCTCACAATAAACATCGTTAAATGAGAGGATGAATGAATAGCTGCTCTCTGGTTGCAGCGGCCAAACTACTGCGAACGTTTCAAATGGCAGTAACGGTTGTACTTTTCTGCCTTTGAATTAGGCCTGGGGTCTCTCTCTCCTAGTTAGTATGTACAACACTAGGGGAAAAACAAAACAAAACAAAACAAAACAAAACAAAAAAACTGAGCAGCTCCTGCTGGTCCCTCTCTTTTTCAAGACAAATGATCTTCTCACCTTAGGACTTGGCGAGATCTGTCCGCCTTTGCGGGAAGCTTAATTATGTCACTGC
>NW_006431793.1:0-1897 GCF_000325575.1 Pteropus alecto | reverse complement strand
TGACATATAATTTGTGAACAAGAATTTTATACTCTTGCAGTATATAAATGAGCACAAATAATATTTTGATATGATTGTATTTGTAATATAAAAAAGTTTCTTTTAGTCATTTAAGGATTCATGCAGAATATTTCTAAGAATAGGTACATCTTTTATTTTATACCTTAGTTTAATACTATACATTGTATTATACGTACGTATATGTATAATTTATTTATTTGTTTGTTTGTTATTTCTGAGACATTGATCTTTTTTGACCATTAACCTTGGGCTGAAACATAAGCTCTTGGGTCTCAAACTGCCAGCTTTCAGACTGGAATTTACACCATCACCTTTCCTGGTTATGAGGCTTTCGGTCTTGGATTGGAACTGTATATTAGCTGCCTCAGTCGCCAGCAGGCCAACAGCATATTTAAGACTTCTCAGTCTCCATAATTATGCAAGCCAAGTATTTACAAAATCTCTATCTCTCTCTCTCCTCGTATACACACATATACACTTCCTGTTGGTTCTATTTCTTTGGAGGGCCCTGACTAATACAGTGGGATAGGAGTGTATATAAATCTTGATAACATGTAGTAGAAAATAGACAGATTGGGGTGTATTCTGAAGAAACCCACTGGTATGAAAAAAGTCTTCAAATCATTTCAGGAATTAATAAAGGCTAATGAATGCCTTAGCCTGGAGGGAAGTAGACCAAGAGGAGAAATATGGAAAGTGATGTGATAAAGAAAAGGACACCTGTTACTTGATCTGATTGAATTGTGAAGTTGAAAGAAAGAACGTAATTGTTCTGAGTTGAGCCAACATGAGATATAATAGTACAGCTTTCATGGAGGCAGGAATCCATTTTTAGCTGTTGAACTCATATTGTTTTATTATAAAGATATAAGCTCTTTGCTGTTACGAGCCCTTAAAAGTAGAACAAATGGGAATAATTCGAAAATGTTTAAAAAATTAAAATGTTTCTTTACAGCTTTTCCACCTACATATTTTAGTGAATCTCTTCAAACTGTTTAGAGGATATAGTGATTTATATATTTAGCTTTGTTTTTTCATTCAGATTATCCTCAAGGATAAATAAACTTTTAATTTTTTTTCTAGATTTATTGGTATTTGTTTCCTGGATGTAAATAAATTCATGATCATATATTATTGTGATTTTTTTTAAATGTGGACTAATGTAGAAAATAAACTATATCATCTGCCAATATTTTTTTATTTTAATGACAAATAGAGCATACGGAAGTAATTTCATCTGCTAACAAACGTAGGTTAGACTAAAGAAATAGTGAGGGCTATAAATTATTTATGACCTCAATTACTGTTGTAAGTTCTAGACTTAGATTAGCACCTGTAAATATATATAAAATAAAGAGATAACAAATATAACATTTTGTAATTATATGTAATATTAGCTTTAACTAGAACTTTAAATTTTCTATTGAAAGAAAAAATTTGAAATTATTTTTTTATCTCTTTAAGACAGACTACGGGCCCTTCCACTGCTTCTGTCATTTCTTTCTTCATTTAAAAATGTAATTTAATTTTTAGATTTAGAAAGAATCCTAAAAATTACCAAGACTAGGCGAACTCTTTTCATATGTGAGAAAAGTGGAAATTTCTGACTTGCAAGAGTTTACACAATTATTCCTCCAGTGGTGTTAAAACTAGAATTAATGAGCAATCTATTTTCTCTTTACTACTCTGTTCTGACTCGGCAAAGTGAAATACGCTGAACTACATATGCATCCCGTGGACTGCCTCATACACCAGTTACTCCTCATCAATCTTTCCTCTTATTTAGGTCCACATCTCTGGATTCTTGTTTATGCACCAACATATAACACAATCATTTCCCAGTTGAGAACCAAATAACTGACAGAATTAGAAGTAA
>NW_006431792.1:0-861 GCF_000325575.1 Pteropus alecto | reverse complement strand
CATCCCCTTCCTTTTAGTCTGTGTGTTTTTTAATCCGAAGTGAATCTTATGTATTTTTTCTTCTTAAAAAAGTCTCTCCAATATTTCCTGTAATACTGGCTTGGTGGTGATAAATTTCTTTAGCTTATTTTTGTCTGGGAAGCTTTTTTCTGTGCTTCCACTCTAAATGATAGCTTCACTGGATAAAGTATCCTTGGTTGTAGATCCTGTGTCTTCACCCTGTCAAATATTTTTTGCCAAACCCTTCTGTCCTGCATAGTTTCTTTTGAGAAATCAGCTGCCAGTCTTATGGGTGTTCCCGTAAAGATAATTATCTGCTTTTCTCTTGCTGCTTTTAATATTATCTCTTTGTATTTAACCTTTGGCATTTTAATTATGATGTGTTTTGGTGTGGCCTCTTTGGATCCCTGATTTTTGGAATTCTCTGAGCTTCTTAGGGTTTTATGTCTATTTCCTTCACCAGGTTAGGGAAGTTTTCCATCATTATTTCTTCAAACAGCTGTTCGACATCTCGATTTTCTTGAGTTATGCCAATCAGATGGATATTTAGACCCTTAACAGTGTCCCATATGCTCCTTAAATTATTTTTATAGTCTTGGCATCTTATCTCTTGCCATTCTGATTAAGTGTCCTAATTGGCTGTCCTGTCCTCTAGATAGGGCATTTGATCCTTTTCTTTATTCATTTTATTTATTCCTTTGTTCATTTCATTTAATATACTTCTCATCTCAGATAATGTGTTCTTCATCTCAGACTGGTTGCTTTTCATAATTCCCATTTCCATTTTTATGTTTTTTATCTTCATTAAAGTTCTCACTGAATTTACCTACACTACCCAAAAGTTCATTGAGCATCTTTATA
>NW_006431791.1:0-783 GCF_000325575.1 Pteropus alecto | reverse complement strand
ATAGTATGGTATACATTACTGTCTTTACAGACCTATGTATATATTGCATTTGAACATTTTATTAAGATTTATATTGTTATTCAAAAGAAACCTAAATTTTTGTGGAGTCAGAAAAACATTTTTTTGAGAGACTTATAAGCTGAGCCTAAATAGTCTCTTTAAAACAGTATCATCCTAAGCCACAAATTATTTCAAAAGTGTCTGCTATGCAGTTGCATGAAGATTGGAGTCTGGCAAACATCAACAGTACCACACAATGACATCTAATGGGGATTTCGAACATGTAAATTACTTGATGTACAGCAAGGAAGAGCCCTTTTGAAAGACAAGTGCAGGTCTGTTATTAGGCTCTGGTGGAAACAGTTTCTGCCATGAAAAGACAGCAGATAATTTTTAAAATTTGAGATAACCATTGTGTATGAACAATGCCAAAGGAGTGTTCCAAAAAAAAATGAGACAGGCCAATGCAGCTTGCTGATTAAATGAAGAGTATATATAGAAATACCCACTGGTGATGGCTCTGGGGATGTCTCATTGTTTTGCATTCATGACTAGGTTCTACCTCTGCCAAGTAGACTGAATATAGGACACCCCAAGGAGATGCTAGCTCCTAGTGCTGAATGGTTAGAGCCTTATGATTTTTCATCTGGTAAAGCAGAGTAAGCTACCTGGTTCATCAGCAGAAAATTCAGAATTGAAGGACAAGATGCATTTTGGTGATCTGTGGCCATCTTGCAGATCAAGGAAGAAATCTTGGCTGAGGAATACAAGAGTAAATACATA
>NW_006431790.1:0-1145 GCF_000325575.1 Pteropus alecto | reverse complement strand
ATAATTAAAATGCAAAATATCAAAGACAAAGAGAATTTCTTAAAAGCAACAAGAGAAAGGGAGCTAGTTACTTACAAGGGTACCCCCATAAGAATGTCTGCTGACTTTTTAATGGAAATTTTTCAAGCCAGAAGGCAATGGCAAGAAATATTCAAATTTATGAAAAACAAGAATCTACAACCACGAGTACTCTAACCAGCAACACTTTCAATTAAAATGGAAGGTGAGATAAAGGGCTTCCCAGACAGAAAAAAGCTTAAGGAATTCATCACCAACAAAAATAGCATTACAAGAAATATTAAAAGGTCTTCTGTAAAAAGAGAAGGGGTAGGAAATAAAATAAAAATAAAAAAAATATGGAAAATAAAATTGCAGTAACAATGAACCTATCAGCAATCACTTTAAATGTATGTGAATTAAATGCTCCAATCAAAAGACATAGGGTAACTGAATGAATAAGAAAACAAGATCCATGTGTATGCTGCCTACAAGAGACCTACTTCAGATCAAACAACACTCACAGACTGAAAGCAAAGGAATGGAAAAAGGTATTTCACACAAACGGAAATAAAAAAAAAAAAACGGGGTAGCAATACTTATATCAGATAAAATAGACTTTAAAACAAAGGCTATAATAAGAGATAAAAAAGGGCATTACATAATAATAAGGAATCTATAAATCAGGAGGACATAACCCTAGCAAACATATATGCACCCAACATAGGAGCACCTACATACATAAAACAATTATTGACAGTCATAAAAGGAGAGATCAATAATAATATACTCATAGTAGGAGACTTTAACACCCCATTGACACCAATGGACAGATCTTCCAAGCAAAGAATCAACAAGGAAACAATGGGCCTAAAAGATACACTAGAACAGATGGGTTTAATAAATATTTTCAGAGCATTTTACCCCAAAGCAGCAAAATATACATTCTTCTCAAGTGCACAGGGAACATTTTCAAGGATAGACCACATGTTAGGACACAAATCAATTCTCAATAAATTTAAGAAGATTGAAATCATATCAACCATCTCTCAGATCACAATGGTAGGAAATGATATCAACTCCCAGAAAAAAATGAGAAATTACACAAACACTTGGAGGCTAAAGAACATGCTACTAAACAATGAATG
>NW_006431789.1:0-363 GCF_000325575.1 Pteropus alecto | reverse complement strand
AATTCAGACTTCCTCCAATGAAAATATATTTTTAAGATATATATATACATATATGCTTAAATATATTGTATGAATTCTCAATGATCATCTCATTTTTGTTGTTTTAAGAACTCACCATGGGTCTTTGCCTTGGTCTTTAAATCACTGCTCCAATCACTGAGAGTAACTGTAGATACATCACGTATCTGTGTGTGACCACAGAACACACAATAATGAATAGCTGATCAGTAGATCTACAGATAATTTCACATGGCCACACTATCAATATTTCCACGCAGACACCCCATCGCCTCAATCTTTCAGATAACTGGAGCAGTATCCAAGAAGAATGTCTTCAAAATAAAAACACTTAAATAATACAAA
>NW_006431788.1:0-497 GCF_000325575.1 Pteropus alecto | reverse complement strand
TAGTTGGCTCACTTGAAAATTTTCCATCCTTAACAAGTTCCCCCCCTGCTTGGGGAATTTACCCTGTCCTGCTTCAAATGCATATTAATAACTGAAGAAGGCAATCTGAAAAGGCTACATACTGTATGCTTCATACATACTATATGGTATGACGTTCTGGGAAAAGCAAATCTGTGGAGACAATAAAAGGATCATTTGTTGCCATGTATAGTCAAGGGAAGGATGAATAAGTAGAGCGCAGTGGATTTTTTAAGGTAGTGAAAATACTCTCTGAGATTATAATAATGGGTACATGTCATTGTACATTTGTCCAAAACCACAGAATGTACAACCCCAAGAGTGAACCCTCAGGCAAACTATGGACTTTGGGTGATTATGATGTGTCAATGTAGATTCAGCAACAACAAAACACTTAATTTTTTTTTTTAAACAGCCTTTTAAAAGCTATTTACAAAAAGAAGCATATTTCAAATGAATATATAAGGCAAAATAGTGTC
>NW_006431787.1:0-953 GCF_000325575.1 Pteropus alecto | reverse complement strand
GTGGAAACAAGCTGGTACACTTGTGCATCAAGTAAATATCGCCGGGCTCTGATGTGGGACCGAAGAGCTCAGCTCTGCATTAAAGTGCCTGAGGGAATAACGGGTCTCCAGGTGGCCGCACTGACCCTGACCCGGCACAACGTTGATGAAAGGTCAGCATATGGGCCCGACTCCCACAAGGACAATAAGAGGCGGAGACCGGCCAAGTCTCTAAGGAGTACCTAAAGGAGCTGGACAGAGAATCCAGGCCCCTGACAATGGACTCGATGCCGTCCCTACGGTCCATCCTGCTGACGAATGCTGCGTATCTGCACCTGTGGTTCTGGGACTTCTACCTGCCTCCAGAAGAGAGGAAGAGTTGGAGAAGGACAGATCGTCCAAGAGAGAGGCAGGACTCCTCTGCTTAAGTTTGCTACGTTCTTCAAATTGTCCTCAATCCTCACAAATCGCCTTAGAGGAAGAAGTTATTAAAAAAAAAAAGAAGAAGAAGAGAAATAGAGGGGACTCCTTTGAAACGAGATCAAGTTTCCTTTCACACAATTAGACATGGGCATTTAAAAATGCCCGTTCACACTTTTAGAGTAGATTCTTCAATAACTAAGTGACTGGAGGTTTCTAGCTATTTGAGAGGTATAGGAATCCTGGCTCCTCAGAGCAGTCTGCCCTTCATAGGCCAACCAACGAATCCTGACTCTGAGCGCCAGGTCACAGGGACCTTTTCATCTCCCTTTTAAATAGATGAGGGAAATCAAGACAGAATCCCCAGAGGGATACAGAGATGATTAAAGGGGAAGAGCCAACTGGTCCCACTGAGGGAAGAAAGGAAGATGGCACAATGGCATTTGTAATTATCTGAATTAATCATAAGCATCAGAAGTCATATGGATTGAGAGATTTCTATGTACCAGGCACTGTTCAGTGTATTAACTTATTTAATCCTCACAACAAGCTCA
>NW_006431786.1:0-1607 GCF_000325575.1 Pteropus alecto | reverse complement strand
GGATTAAATCCGGGCACCTTGGTCTGCAGACACTGTTATTGACCAATGTCATTATCGTTGTGTATAATCAGACGGCTAAGCCAGCTGTGTACGTCAGGTCTTCATACCTGCTCGAAATATGTCACATCTCCTCGAGGTTAACAAATTTGACACCAAATCTGCAAATGAAAAGTTGTCAGGCCTTTGAACAAATGGCCTGTGATGTCCAAGGAGGCTCGTTGCCAGGACAGGATAAAGGAACGATGCTAAAAGTCCATCCACAGGGCAAGTGTTCAGTGGCTTATAGACAACACGGGGCTGCCGTTAAAAAGAGTCAGGTGACAGCAGCTGCCAGTTACACAGCGCGCGTCCGCGGGTCCCATCCACTCGTCCGCTGTCTCGTTCCGAGAATTTCTTTAGCTCGGTCATTCGGCTCACATCCGTCCCCTCTGCGTCTGCTTGCCTCTTCGTTTATTTAGGAACTCGGTATTGTAGACCCGGGCAGCCCGCATCACTGTCTAATGACAACATCTTTCAGAAAACCGTATAACTCTCATGACATTTTCTGCTGTCCCTGCCGTTAATTCAACGTGAGTGGGAAACACTGGCTCTGCCTCTGAGGCTCCGCCTCATGCCTCCGGGGTACAGAGTCCCCATCTAGGAAACGCACTTCCTTCCTGCCTGCTTACACGAGGTCACATCGTGGCCCTTATCGGTGACAGCGTGGAAATATGTTATCTACACTTGTATTTTCTCATGGTCTGAGCAAAGTAAAAACTCTGCTGTCTCTGCTCTGCAGGTGACATGGGGCAGGGGGGCGGGGGGAGGCGTCCCTTGTGCTGCTTTGGACACGAGAAGGTCCCAATGTACTCAGAGACACAGTGGCTGCAGGGGCTTCTCAGGGCTCCAGTACAGGATGCGGACTGTGCAGAGCGATCCTCCCGCAGAAGGACATTTGCTGCCTTTGCCTCGAGTTTCAAGGACATCCTATTTTTCTTCTACTTTACTGGTTACCGGTTTCGCCTGGCAGCACAGATGGCAAACGCCGGCATCCACCGGTCTCTCCCGTGGAGACGTCAGGACAATTCACGACCAGGACACACCGGAGGCTTTCCCCACGTGCTCGTGGCGTGATGTTACAAGAAGGGCAGAGACAGGAAATGCAGTGGCCAAGCCTCCGCCGTCAGCATGGCGTTTCCATGGGCTTCATGACATCCCACCAAACGAATGTGCGGTGATTCGTTTAAGGCTGGCAATTTCCAGCCCACGAACGTCCGTACCCAGTGGTTTTCATTAACATGACTGCTTAGGATGGAGTCATATAAATGATAACTCTGTATCAAAGGGTATGGGAATGTAGGCATGTGGATACGTATTTCCATGCTTCTTAGAGAGTTGTAGTCATTTACAGAAGCCCTGGCCACGTTTGCTTCCTGTAGCTGTGTTTCTTCTCCATCACAGCTATGATTCGTGTAAGCGCCTATTTACTTTTTTAAAAAAAAAAAAAAAGCCGCTGTAGCTGGGGACTTTTTCCTGTTTTACCTTGGGGAAAACCCCATTGTTTCTCATAAAGTTTGATGGATCTTTATAATAAAAAAAAAGTTTAAAGTAAGAAAAATAAACGAGCG
>NW_006431785.1:0-555 GCF_000325575.1 Pteropus alecto | reverse complement strand
TTCCATATGCACTTGAGAAGAATGTATATTTTGCTTTCTTGTGGTAAAATGCTCTGAAAATGTCTATTAAGTTCTTCTGTTTTAGGGTATTTTTTGCTCTCTGTTTCTTTCTTGATTTTTTGCCTGGAAGATTTGTTCATTGGTGTCAATAGAGTGTTAGTGTCTCCTATGATGAGTGTATTACTATTGATTTCTTCTTTAATGTCAGTCAATAATTGCTTTATGTATGTAGGTGCTCCTATGTTGGGTGCATATATGTTTACTACGGTTATATCCTCTTGATTTATTGATCCTTTTATTATTATGTAATGCCCTTTTTATCTCTTCTTATAGCCTTTGGTTTAAAGTCTATTTTACTGATATAAGTATTGCTACCCCGGCTTTTTTTTTTTTTTCATTTCTGTTTGTGTGAAATATCTTTTTCCATCCCTTTACTTTCAGTCTGTGATTGTCGTTATATCTGAAGTGGGTCTCTTGTAGACAGAATATACATGGATCTTTTTTTCTTATCTGTTAAGAGTATCCTATGTCTTTTGATTGGAACATTTAATCCAT
>NW_006431784.1:0-230 GCF_000325575.1 Pteropus alecto | reverse complement strand
AAGCAAACTAAGCCAGACAGAAAAAGTTGAAAATCTCATGATTTTACTTATAAGTGGGATATAAACCTAAAAGCAACAAAGAAAGAGGACAAACAGAGACTCATGGATATGAACTATAGACTAGTGGTTACTTGAGGATAGGGGATGGGGGAGGACAGGAGAGGTAGACAGGGTAAAGGGGATCAAATATATTAGGGTAGGGGGAGGGTGAAGTGGGTAAAGAGAATCAA
>NW_006431783.1:0-847 GCF_000325575.1 Pteropus alecto | reverse complement strand
TGTCTGTGGAGTGTTATCTCTTTTCTAATAAACTTGCATTTTGACTCTAACTTTGGTTTGTGTGTTGAATTCTTTCTACACTCTCCGCCAAAGGATCTTCTTCTCTCAGTGCAAGGCTTGATCTCCCCCAACCAACTCAGGGAAATTTGCCCTGTCTTGCATCAGCTCCAATAAAATCCCCACTTACTGAGACTTTGCTGGGTAACTCATATCATTCTAAGCATAATGAATGTATCAAATAATATTTTTACCAGAGAGTGGGGATCCTCTCCTGGCACATTGTCCAGGTTCTTGATGTCTCAAACAAAGAATTGAGCAAGACATCAAAATACAGTAGAAAAGAAGTTTTATTAGAAAGAAGAGTGGGCTTGAGTAAGAGAAACGTGGCTCAAAAGGCCTAGTAACAAATACTTCAGGTTTTTTATCCCTTTTTGCTGTGGGTGGTCACTTAGGGTGGGCTTCCTTGATTGACAATTAAGATTAACAGGACTCAGTGATTCATCATTTTGCTTTCTGTGCATGTTTGTTCCCAGAATTCAGCATGTTATAATGATATTAATGAACTTCCAGGCATATGCATCATATTTTAATGATGATATAATGAGACTCAGGTGAGTTGAAGGTCATTGGGGTCTCCTTTGCGCTGGTGTGAGTGACTGGCTTAAACTGGTACCTAAATTTCTGCCTACTGGTTTCTTTGCGTGAGTTAAAAAAGTGCCTTCTGGCTTGCTTAATTGTGGGCAGATTAGTGCGAACTACTTCTAAGATAGGATGACCTCAGTCAGTGTCTTTGCAGGCAGACCCAAAACCCCAACTAACTTTCCTGCCTACCTCTTTTCTAAGAGCC
>NW_006431782.1:0-321 GCF_000325575.1 Pteropus alecto | reverse complement strand
ATGGCAGAAGTCACAGCACAACCTGGATGAGCGGAAAACGTGCTCGATGATGCATAAATAATCATGCCCTGCTCCCAAAATGAGCTCTGCCCGTGGCCCCCACTGACAGGCCAGGAAGAATTAACTTTGTTTACTCCGGCGTAAAGCGGAGTCTATAAAGTAATGCAGGCCGCTGGTTACCCAGGCGTGGTTCCTGGCACCACCTGGGAGCACATGGAAAATGCAGAGCCTCGGGCCCCGCCCAGGACCTGCTAACTCAGAAACCCTGGGTGGAGCCGTGCAATGTGCAACGAACAAGCCCGAGGGTTGGGGGGCGGGGTG
>NW_006431781.1:0-534 GCF_000325575.1 Pteropus alecto | reverse complement strand
GGGAAGCCAGCGGGCCCGCAGTCCGCTGTGCTCACAACATCGGGTGGTGAGTAGATGGACGAATGAATGAATGAATGAATGAATGAACGAACGAACGAACGAGCGGTGTGGCCGGACCACAGTGGACGGGACGCCAGCGGCCGGGCGATATCCTGACCTCAGACTCGCTGCGGGTGAGGACGGCCCGTCGAGAGGCGCGTCCCGAGCTTCTCCGACCTCCAACGTGCACACTGCGGACTAATGCGGGCAGCGCCTGGTGTGTGTGCGACTCTCTGAGAACTGCCCTTGCCTCCCAGCTGACCCCATGTTTCAAGGTCTCTCCATGCCCGTATGGGGAGGACCGTACGCCACACTGCCTCGTGAGCGCATGACGCTTAGAAGGCTTCTTCCTACTAAGCTCTGAGCCCGTGGCAGGAGCCAGGCTGCTTTCCACATCATGATGCTCAGATTTACCTCCATGTCTTTCCACGCCTCATCGAAAGGACACTGGCTTATTTAAAAAATAAATAAATAAATAAATAAATAAAACAGAAA
>NW_006431780.1:0-320 GCF_000325575.1 Pteropus alecto | reverse complement strand
CTGTATCCCTGGCTCTTATAACAGTCAGGCATGTCGTAGATACTGAGTAGATACTTGTTGAATGGATGACTAGATGAATGACCATGAGCTGAAGTCAGTCAGACATGTGCCCAAGCTCTCTGTGAACACCTCAAGCATTCCTGAGGCTAATATTTATCATGGGCCATCTGTGTAGGATATGGGCATATGATGGTGACCATGACAAAGTCCCTGCCCTTATTCGGTTGGCTCTCTCCATCCTTGTATCTATCTTCATGTATATAAAGTGAGGTGGATATTATCGAAGATTAAATGGCAGATATAAAAAAGTTCTTAGTATA
>NW_006431779.1:0-509 GCF_000325575.1 Pteropus alecto | reverse complement strand
GGTGTCGCATTCCTGGTCTTGTGGGCGTGGATATCATGGGAAGCCAGGCCTCTGGGGAATCTCAGATTCCCTGACCTCCGCTTCCTGAGGCTCGGCCCTCTCAGGGCCTATGTGGACCCAGGACACAGACTCCTCCTCCTCCACACTAACCATAGACGGTTCCCCAGGGCAGGACACAGGAAGGGGACAGAAAGACAAAGAGGCCAATATGGTTGGAGCAGAAAAAGAGATGTGAGGCAGCTGGGCCTCAGCTCTGGGGCCCAAGGGTCAGGGTAGTGGGTTGTCCACACCACGTGCTGGACGCCCCTTCCTTCTGTGATCTTAGCCACACAGGTGAAAGCACTTGACGTCATGCTCATGTAGCATCCTTCCCCAGGCAGCATCCTTTCCCGGCTCTGCCACCTCCTGCTGTGTGGACATCGTCCTGTGCTCTCAGGACCCCGCCTTTCTCCCTGCTGATCCTCCTTCCTTAAGGGGCTGGATCCCAGGACAGAAAGCGAACAGCTACT
>NW_006431778.1:0-1029 GCF_000325575.1 Pteropus alecto | reverse complement strand
TAAATTTGGTGGCCAGATGTATAGATTGTCTTGTGTTGTGGCTGCCCAAGACAAGCCTTGTATGGAAATTTTTTAGCTTATGAAAACTGCCACCTACCAATCTGGAGTGATCTGTTTCACTCTTTGGTCTCTCTTTGGCCTTCTGTGCATGGGGACTGGTTTCAAAGTTCACTGCGGAAGTTCCAGAGATTGCAAACCAACATGGTCTCCCTTATTAAATATTGACCATATATGCAGGGGTTTATTTCTAGGCTTTTGATTCTGTGCCATTGGTCTCTGTGTCTATATTGAATCCAGTCCTATGTCCTATTGTGGCTGATACTGGTGGTCCCTGCTTCTCTTCCTTGTTTTTAGCTGTGTGTTTATGTCTAAGCTTTGCCTTATTTTGAGTAGTGTGAAGCAGAAACGGGTCCTTCCTGTGCCCCACTAAAAGGCAGGGGAAGCTGCTTGCACACTCTACTCTCCCTTTTCCCATAGGGTAACGACTTTCTCTAGCTGGGGAGTTCTTTATTGGTGCTAAGTAGTGCTGGCCTGGGTGGTGGAATGATGTGTGAAGCCGTTCTCTTTTTCCTTTGTGTGGTGATTCTCAGGTGTTTTGTTCCACTGCATTGCTGAAGCTTCCTAAATGGACTGCTGAGCTCTCCTAGGGCTGTTTTTGTTCACGAGTGGCCATCGAATTGTTGAACTTTGAGGGAAAATAGAGGCTGGCATCTGCTACTCACTATCTTGGTTTTGTCACACTTCCTTCCTATCAGTTAATGACAAACCAGTAGCTAAATTCTGCATCCAGAGACCTCTGAGCCAGGACGACTGCATGGCTAGGATGTAGCAGGTGGCAAGTACTGTTATTCCCATACGAACTTGGTTTACAGCTGAAAAAACTAAAAACTGAAAAGAGCCTCAAGCACAATTATTTAAACTTTAGAATTGGTGAACATAAAGTGAGCTAAAGAATAAAGACCTCCTGAGATAGGATGAGTTCTTCTTAATGAGTAGAAATCAGAAGCCACTGGGGACATTTGTTGAATT
>NW_006431777.1:0-862 GCF_000325575.1 Pteropus alecto | reverse complement strand
GCCTTGTTCCTGATCTTAGAGGGAAAGTTTTTAGAATTTCACCATTAAGTATAATACTGGCTGAGGGTTTGTCATAAATGGCCTTTATTATGTTAAGGTATGTTCCTTCTATACCGATTTTGTTAAGTGTTTTGATCCTAAATGGATGCGGTATCTAGTCGAAGGCTTTTTCTGCATCTATTGATATGATCATTTGATTCTGATATTTAATTTGTTTATTTGGTATATCACATTAATTGATTATGTGTTGTATCACATTAATTCATATGTTGAACCATCCCTGTGCCCTTGGGATGAAGCCCACTTGATCATGGTGTATAATCTTTTTAATATGGTGCTGTATTTGATTCGCTAGTATCTTATTTAGGATTTTTGCATATGTTCATGAGAGATATTGGTCTGTAGTTTTATATTTTTGTGTTATCCTTACTAGGCTTTGGTATCAAAGTAAGATTCACTTTATAAAATGAGTTGAGATGTATTGCCTCCTCTTTGATTTTTTGGAAGAGTTTGAGTAGAATAGGTATTCAATCTCCTTTGAATGTTTGGTAGAATTCACTGGTGAAGCCATTTGGTCCTGGACTTTTACTTTTTGATAGGTTTTTGATAATTGTTTCAACTTCCATACTGCTGATCAGTCTATTTAAAATTTCCAGTTCTTCTTGATTCAGTCTAGAAAGATTGTATTTTTTTAAGTACTGGTCCATTTCTTCTAGGTTATTAAATTTGGTGTTATATACTTTTTCAAAGTATTCTTATATGATCTTTTGTATATCTGCGATGCCAGTTGTAATTTCCTCTCTTTCATCCTAGATTTTGTTTCTTTATGTCCTTTCTCTTTTTCTTTAGTGAGTCTAGCCAG
>NW_006431776.1:0-848 GCF_000325575.1 Pteropus alecto | reverse complement strand
CTGAATTTGTTGGAAATTTAAGATTATGTGATCTACGGATCCATTTGAATTTTCAGCTCTTCATGACAATAGACTCTGTATTCCAGAAACCTACTAAGACATAATAGATTATTCTTGCTCTTTGTATACGCAATTCTTTTTCCTTTTAGTAATTGTGTTGAGCAAATCTTTCTTTTATTATTATATTATATTTTTAAATTTTTCTTAAAGCTTTTTAATCCTTACTTGTTATTGATGTATGTAATACATGTAACTTTGTCTCTGTCTCTGTCTCTGTCTCTCTCTTTCTCGTGTATGTATATGTGTATATGTATGTAAAATTTGGAACTATGAACCCTGGGCAAATAGCGATTTCTGCTAACAAATATAAATAAATTAGAAATGTGGGAATACAATTTCAATTATACTATCTCATGAAAAAGGACAAAATAATTTAGTCAAATAAATTTTGGTTTTGCTGTGTATTAAATATTTTAAAATAAGTGAAATATTTGACAAATATTGTCCATATTTAAACAAGATTCTATGTTAATGCATAGCACTTAAGGTACCAAGATTCCCTTCTCTGTAGTGTTGTAAACAAAGAAAATATATATAAAGAGAGAGTCACACGTTCAATATATATATATATTTATATAGAGAGAGTCACACGTTCAATATATATATATATGTTTATATATATATAAAGAGAGAGTCACACATTCATGTTAATTTCTTGCATAAAGACTCTCAATGATTCTATAATAGGTTGAGTAGTGTCTCCTCCAAATTTATGTCCGCCTGGAACCTGTGAATGTGGTCTAAATTGGACAATGTTCTTTGCAGATGCTACCAAGTTAAGATGAGAT
>NW_006431775.1:0-458 GCF_000325575.1 Pteropus alecto | reverse complement strand
GAAGATACAAAAAAATGGAAAGATATTCTGTGTTCGGGATTGGAAGAAACAACATAGTTAAAATGACCGTATTATTGAAAGCATTATACAGATTTAATACAATCCCTACCAAAATCCAATCAGCATTATTTAAAGAAATAGAACAAGAAATCATCAGATTTGTATGGAAGCACAAAAGACCCTGAATTGCCAAAGTCATCCTGAGAAAAAAAAAGTGAGGCTGGAGGATCACTCTGCTGACTTCAAATTGTATTACAAAGAGACAGTAAACAAACATCATGGTATTGGCAGAAAAACAGACACAATGACCAGTGGAACAGAATCAAGAGTCCAGAAGTAAACCCATATTGATATGGGCAAATAATTTTAGACAAAAAAAGCCAAAAATATACAGTGGAGAAAGGAATGCCTCATCAATAAATTGTGCTGGGAAAACTGGAAGGCCATCTGCAAAAGAA
>NW_006431774.1:0-275 GCF_000325575.1 Pteropus alecto | reverse complement strand
ACAGAAAATGAATAAGGAAATAACATCTTTAAATGGTACATTAGACCAACTGGACATTTATAGAGCTTTTCATTCCAAAATACCTGCTTATACACTCTTTTCTAGTGCACATGGAACAATCTCAAGGATTGACCACATACTAGGACACAGAGATAGCCTCAACAAATATAAGAGAGTGGAAATCATACAAATCGTATTCTCTGATCATAATGATTTGAAACTAGACGTCAACTACAAAAGGAAAGCAAGAAGAATCACAAATACATGGAGATTAA
>NW_006431773.1:0-1576 GCF_000325575.1 Pteropus alecto | reverse complement strand
GCTGAATAATATTCCTGTGTGTGTGTGTGTGTGTGATATTTTCTTTATCCCATTCTTCCATCGATGGATGCCGAGGTTGTTTCCATGTTTTGATTATTGCAAATAATGCTGCAATGAACATGGGGTACAGATTTCTTTTCAAATTAGTGTTTTCATTTCTTTTGGATAAATACCCAGAAGTAAAATGCTGGATTACATGAAAGTTCTATTTTTAATTTTTCAAGGAATCTCTATACCATTTTCGTAGTGGCTGCGCCAATTTACTTTTCCATCAACAGTGCACAAGGGGTCCTTTTTCTCCATGTTCTTCTAACCTTTGTTATTTCTTTTTGATAACAGCCATTCTAACGAGTGAGGTGATATCGCGTTGTTTTGGTTGGCATTTCTCCGATGATGAGTAATGTTGAGCATTTTTCATGTACCTGCTGGCCATCTGTATGTCTTGTTTGGAAAAATATTCAGATCCTCAGCCCATTTTTTAATCAGATTGTTTTTTGATTTTTATTAGTTTGTTTGATTTTGCTATTTATTTAAGTTCTTTATATATTTTGGGTATTAAACCTTTATTCGGTATGGTTTGCAAATATTTTCTACCATTTGGTAGGTTGCTTTTTCATTTTGTTGATGATTTCCTTGGCTGTGCAGAAGCTTTTTGATGTAGTTGCACTTGTTTATTTTTACTTTTGTCGTCTTTGCTTTTGGTGTCAAATCCAAAAAATCGTTTCCAAGACTGACATCTAGGAGCTTACTCCTATGTTTTGTCCTAGGAGTTTTACGGTGTCAGGCCTTACAATTAAGTCTTGAATCCAATGTGAGTTGTTTTTTTGTGAATGATGTAAGATAGTGAGTGAACCATTTTCATTCTTTTGCACTTGGCTGTCCAGTTTGTCCAACACCACTTCTGAAGAGACTGTTGTTTCCTCATTGTATATTTTTGGCTCCTTTGTCATAAATTAATGTGTGTGTGAGTTAATTTCTGGGACCTCTGTTCTGTTCCATTGATCTGTTTGTTTTTATGCCAATACCATACTGTTTGATTACTATAGCTTTGTAATAGGGTTTGAAATCAGGATGTGTCATGCTTCCAGATTTATTGGAGGCATCTTATTTCTCAAGATCGCTTTGGCTATCCAGGGTCTTTTGTAGTTCCATACAAATTTTAGAATTGTTTGTTCTTTTTCTGTGAAAAATGACGTTGGAATTTTGATAGGGATTGTGTTGCATCTGTGGATTGCCTTGGGTGGTATGGACATTTTAACAAAATTCTCCAATCTATGAGCTCTGAATATCTTTTCATTCTTTGTGTCCTCTTCAATTTCTTGCATTAATGTCTTATAGTTTTCAGTGTACAGGTCTTTCTCCTCCTCTATTAAATTTATTCTTAGGTATTTTATTCTTTTCCATGTAATTCTAAATGGGGTTTTCTTAATTTCTCTTATAATTCATTTTAGTGTATAGAAACAAAGTTTTGCATGTCGATTTTATAACCTACAACTCTACTGAATTTGTTTATTAGTTCTGAAAGCTTTTTGGTAGAGTTTTTAGGGTTTTCTATATATTCTTTAAAAAATTTTTT
>NW_006431772.1:760-982 GCF_000325575.1 Pteropus alecto | reverse complement strand
TGATATGTTGTACTAACATTATCATTCATTTCTATATACCTCTTTATCTTTCCTTTCATTTCTTCTCTGACCCAGTTTTTCTTCAGTAGCATGTTGTTTAATCTCCATGTATTTGTGGTTCTTCTCGCTTTCATTTTGCAGTTGATCTCTAATTTTTAAGCATTATGATCAGAGAATATGGTTGGAATGATTTCAACCCTCTTCTACTTTGGAGTATATCTC
>NW_006431772.1:0-675 GCF_000325575.1 Pteropus alecto | reverse complement strand
CTCTCTATAAATGTCAATTTTGTTCAGTTGGTCTAATGTATCATTTAAGGATGTTATTTCCTCATTGATTTTCTGTTTGGATAATCTGTCCATATCCGACAGTGATGTATTTAGGTCCGCTAATAGGATAGTGTTTTGGTCTGTTTCTCCCTTTAGTTCTGTTAGTAATTGCTTTACATATTTCGGGGTTCCCTGCTTGAGAGCATAGATATTAATAAGTGTTATGTATTCTTGGTGCATGATTGCCTTTATCATTATAAAGTGTCCCTCAGTATCTTTCTTTATCTTTTTTTTTTTTTTACTTTGAAGTCTACTTTGTTTGATATTAGTACCGCTACTCCCGCTTTTCTCTGAATGTCATTATGCCATTTGCTTGAAATATTATTTTCTGCCCTTTCACTTTGAGTCTAAATTTGTCTTTGAAATTGAGATGTATCTCCTGGAGGTAGCATATAATTGAGTTTTGTATTTTGATCCATTCTACAACTCTGTGCCTTTCAATTGGTGAATTCCGTCCATTTACATTGAAGGTGATTATTGAAATATGAGGTCTTCTTATAGCCATTTTATATTTTGCTGTCTGGGAGGTCTGTGTTTCTATTGGTTCCTTGTACTTATGTTTCTGCATTCTTCATTTTGATTGACTTTTGTGGGTTTTCCCTCTGGTTCTTCTTG
>NW_006431771.1:0-495 GCF_000325575.1 Pteropus alecto | reverse complement strand
AATAAGAGAATTGTTATAACAAGATAGTAATGAGCCATCGGTATACATAGGAACAAATTGAGATAAGAATGACTGAAAAGGGGGCTGGGATTCAAAAATTCGAATTCGCAAAGGGGAATGGAGATAAGGCACATGCAGAAGAAAATGGACGACTGTAGGTATATAACTATCCTTAACATATTCAGAATGGTAATCGCATGCCAAAGATTCAAAACCATTGTATACAACATAAAACAAGAAGAACTAGAGGCAAAACCCACAAAAGCCAATCAAAATAAAGAAAACAGAAACACAAGGACAAGAAATCAATGGAAACACCAAGCTACCAGAAAGCAAAAGATAAAATAGTTATAAGAAGAACTCATATTTTAATAATCACCCTAAATGTAAATAGACTGAACTCACCAATAAAAAGGCACAGAGTTGCAGATGGGATCAAAAATCAAAACCTAACCATATCCTGCCTCCAGGAGACACAGCTCAGCTCCAAAGACA
>NW_006431770.1:0-452 GCF_000325575.1 Pteropus alecto | reverse complement strand
TGTAAATTGTGCTGTAAGGCCAAAGACTTAATTTAATTATAATTTAATCAGAGTGTCCATGGCCATTCATGGAGTTTTGAGGGCAATGGGTACAACTGCAAAAGAGAATTTAGACAAGGCAATAGTCCACAATGATAAGGGTGAGGCATAGATGTCTTTTATTTTTATGTTTGAGATCCTTTCTAAGAAATAGAGGGTACCTAGTTAAAATTTAGTGGGATCCATATATATTATTGTAATTTGAGACACGGTATTGGTAGAGGACATGAGATTTTGCCAATTGCTGCATCAGATGATATTAAATCTGATTCAGAACCTATGTTGAAGAGACGCAAAAGCCAATTGGTGCCCATTTGTTTTCCTTGTTCTATTAATTTAGTATACTCTGGAGTTCTAACTGGGTCAAAATTTATACATCTGTTTCATTTTACTTTTTCTTTTCTTACCAGGTT
>NW_006431769.1:0-495 GCF_000325575.1 Pteropus alecto | reverse complement strand
ATGGAAAGATATTCCATGTTCTTGGATTAGAAGAAACAACATAGTTAAAATGACAGTATTACCTAAAGCATTATACAGATTTAATACAATCTTCATCATAATCTCATTGGCATTTTTTAAAGAAATAGAACAAAAAATCATCAGATTTGTATGGAAGCACAAAAGATCCCAAATTGCCAAAGCTGTCCTAAGAAAAAGAATGAGGCTAGAGGCATCATTCTGCCCAACTTCAAAGTAATCAAAACAGCATGGTATTTGCAGTAAAACAGACACACAGACCAGTGGAACAGAATCAAGAGTGCAGAAGTAAATCCATATTTAGATGGGCAAATAATTTTTGACAAAAAAAAAAAAAAGCCAAAAACATACAGTGGAGAAAGGAAAGCCTCTTCAATAAATGGTGATGGGAAAGCCACCTACAAAAGAATGAAACTAGACTGTTGTCTTTCACCGTACACCCAAATCAACTCAAAATGGATTAAGGATCTGAATATA
>NW_006431768.1:0-1119 GCF_000325575.1 Pteropus alecto | reverse complement strand
TCAAAGAAGACTTAATACCTATTCTCCTAAAACTTCCAAAAGATCGAAGAAGAAGCAATACTTCCCAACACATTTTATGAGGCCAATATTACTCTGATACCAAAACCTGGTAAAGATAACACACAAAAAGAAAACTACAGACCAATATCTCTCATGAACACAGATGCAAAAATCCTAAATAAGATACCAATGAACTGAATACAGTAGCATATTAAAAAGATTATACACCACGATAAAGTGGGCTTCATCCCAGAGACACAGGAATGGTTCAACATATGCAAATCAATTAATGTGATATACCACATAAACAAATTAGAAAATAAGAAATATATCAATAGATGCAGAAAAAGCCTTCAACAAGATACAGCATCCATTTATGATCAAAACACTTAACAAAATCGATACAGAAGGAAAGTACCTTCACATAATAAAGGCCATCTATGACAAACCCTCAGCCAACATTATACTTAATGGTGAAAAACTAAAAACCTTCTCTCTAAGATCAGGAAAAAAGGCAAGGCTGTCCACTATCACCACTGCTATTCAATATAAATTTGAAGGTCCTAGCAAGTGCAATCAGACAAGAGAAAGATTTTAAAAGGCATCCAAATAGGAAACAAAGAAATCAAACTCTCACTATTTGCAGAGGACATGATTCTTTATATAGAAAACACTAAAGACTCCACAAGAACACTGCTAGAAACAATAAGCTAATAAAGTCTCTGGATACAACATCAACATTCAAAAATCCATAGCTTTCCTATACTCTAATAATAAAATGTCAGAAAAAGAAGTGGAAAAAATAATTCCTTTTGCAATTGCAACAAAAAGAATAAAATATCAAGGAATAAATTTAAAGAAACAAGTGAAGGACCTATATAATGAAAATTATAAGACCATATTAAAAGAAATCGAAGAAGATACAAAGAAATGGAAAGATATTCCATGTTCTTGGATTGGAAGAATCAACATATTTAAAATGACCATATTACCTTAAGCATTATACAGATTTAATGTAATCTCCATCAATATCCCATCAGCATTTTTTAATGAAATAGACTAAAAAATCATCGAATTAGTACGAAAGCACAAAAGACCCTAAATTGCCAAAGCCATCCT
>NW_006431767.1:0-237 GCF_000325575.1 Pteropus alecto | reverse complement strand
AATATTTCAAGCAAATAGCATTCGGAGAAAAGCGGAAATAGCAATATGAATATCAGATGAAATAGACTTCAAAACAAAAAAAAGGTAAAGAAAGATACTGAGGGACACTTCATAATGATAAAAAGAATCATGCACCAAGAAGAAATAACACATTAATACCTATGATCCCAATCAGGGAGTCCCAAAATATGTAAAGCAATAGCTAACAGAACTAAAGGGACAAACAGACCAAAACAC
>NW_006431766.1:0-877 GCF_000325575.1 Pteropus alecto | reverse complement strand
ACATTATACTTAATGAGGAAAAACTAAAAACCTTCTCTCAAAGATTAGGAACAAGGCAAGGCTATCCACTATCGCCACTGTTATTCAATATAACATTGGTGGTCCTAGCAAGTGCAATCAGACAAGAGAAAGATATAAAAGGCATCCAAATGAGAAATAAAGAAGTCAAACTGTCACTATTTGCAGATGACATGATTCTCTATATAGGAAACCCTAAAGACTCCACAAGAACACTACTAGAAATAATAAGCCAATACAGTAAAGTTTCTGGATACAAAATCAGTGTTCGAAAATTCATAGTGTTCCTATACTCTAATAATGATGTGTCAGAAAAAGAAGTGGAAAAATAATTCCCTTTGCAATTGCAACAAAAAGAATAAAATGCCTAAGAATAAATCTAATGAAACATGTGAAGGACCTATATAATAAAATTAAAGACCCTATTAAAAGAAATCAAAAAGGTACAAAGAAATGTTCTTGGATGGGATTAAAAGAATCAACATAGTTAAAATGATCATATTACCTAAAGCATTATACAAATTTAATGCAATTCCCATCAAAATGCCATTGGCATTTTTTAAAGAAATAGAACAAAAAAATCACCAGATTTCTATGGAAGCACAAAAGACCCAGAATTGCCAAAGCCATCCTGAGAAAAAAGAATGAGGCTGGAGCATCACTCTGACCGACTTCAAAGTATATTACAAAATGACAGTAATCAAAACGGCATGGTATTGGCAGCAAAGCAGACACATGGATCAGTGGAACAAAATCGAGAGTTGAGAAGTAAACCCATATTTATATGCGTAAATAATTTTTGACAAAAAAACAAAAAAACCCCGAAAACATACAGTGGAAAAAGGAAAGCTTCTTCAAT
>NW_006431765.1:0-527 GCF_000325575.1 Pteropus alecto | reverse complement strand
CAGGTTTCCTGTGATAATAAAATGCCATTATATATTATAGAAGCGATTACGTGGCACATAGGTACTTGCTAAATACTCATTTCTAACCCTTCTAGTTCTAAAAGGCCTTCTATAGAGGCCTTCCCTCTGATCTTCAGTTTCACCATCTCTAAAATGTCATATTAGTGCCATTCTCACAGGTTATTTGGGGGGTTCAAAGTGCTGCCCGAGATCGTACTGAGGCAGGAGATACAAAGTCGAGGTTCTTTGTTCTGACTCGTATCCCCTCTGCCCATAGCTAAGCCAGGTGGCTCTCAGCTGAAGGTCTCAGTGTCCCTTCCATCCTCTGGCTAGTTTTGAGAATCTGGGTCACCTGGGGAAGGGTCACGATCTCAATGCAAACCGACGTGCTAGATCTCGGGCCAAAATCCGTGAGCGTGTGTGTATGCGTGCAGCTGTATGCACATGTATGTGCATGTGTGTATGCATGTGTGCACGTGTGCGTGCATACACACATGTGTGTGTACATGTATGCTTATGTGTTGGGG
>NW_006431764.1:0-288 GCF_000325575.1 Pteropus alecto | reverse complement strand
CTCGTTGCCGTGGCGGTGATTCCGTTCGATTGTGCATGGCGTTGTGGTGACATGGCCACTTGACCCCTTTCGAGCGCTAGCATTCTTTGGGGGCTGATTCGCAGGCAATGAGGTAATATATTTACGTACTGTGCAGAGCATTTTATTTTGGGCTACACGTTAAGTATACATTTTCCTGTAGTAAATGCTGCTAGTCGCGAAGGAGTCGAATGGATTTTCAAGAGAAAGTGTTTGACACCCGACTGGAGTTTAAACATCCTCACGTCATCCGTGTTGCCCACCTGTCTT
>NW_006431763.1:0-638 GCF_000325575.1 Pteropus alecto | reverse complement strand
CCAAGACACATTGTATTAAAATTATCAAAATCAACGACAAAGACAAAATTCTCAAGGTAGCCAGGGAGAAGAAAATAATTATTTATAAAAGAAAACTCATTACATTATTTTCAGACTTCTCAGCACAGACCTTCCAAGCCAGAAAGGAGTGGAATCAAATGTTCAAAATATTAAGTGAAAAGAAATACCAGCCTAGAATAATGTATCCAGCTAAGCTCTCCATTAGATAAGAAGGAGAAATAAAGAACTTTCCAGATATTTAAACTTGAGGGCATTCTCCACTACGAGGACTGCACTATAGGAAATACTGAAAGGGGTCAGCTCACCTAAAACAAAATGACAAAAAATATATGTATACATAATTAGGAGTAAAGTGACTATCAGGCAAATAGAAGCAGAGGAGTGCAACCCTTACTAAGAACAGGGCATTATAAGCTTAAATAATAAGAAGAGAATTGCTATAGCAAAATAGTAATGAACGCTCAGCATACATAGGGACAAACTAAGATAACAAAGACTGAAAAGGGGAAGATTCACAAATCCGAATTTGCAAAGGGGAATGGAGTTAAGGCACAGGCAGAAGAAAGTGAGCGACTGTATATGTATAACTATCCTTTATATATTCGTAATGGTAACCA
>NW_006431762.1:0-700 GCF_000325575.1 Pteropus alecto | reverse complement strand
CTTCTTTAACCCTTCACCCCATTCTCCCAGCTCCTGAGTTCCCCTCCCATCTGTCTGTCACCAAATTGTCCACTATATTTGTGAGTCTGTTTTTGATTAGTTTGTTCTTTTTGTTCCTTAGATTCTGCATATAATTGAAATCATATTGTATTTAACTTTCTGTTTCTGACTTATTTCACTCAGCATAATAACTTCTAGGTCCATCCAAGTCATTGCAAATGGTAGGATTTCATTTTTTTAAATGACTGAGTAATATTCTATTGTATATATGAACCATAATTTCTTTATCCAATCATCTATTGATAGGCATTTAGGTTGTTTCCATATCTTGGCTATTGCGAATTGTGCTGCCATGAATATTGGGGTGCATAGATCTTTACAAATTATTGTTTTGCTTTTCTTTGGATAAATACCCAGATGTGCAATTGCTGAGTCAAAAGGCATATCCATTTTTGATTTTTTAAGAAATCTCCATACTGTTTTCCATAGAGGTTGTATCAATTTGCAATACCACCAACAATGTACAAGGGTTCCCTTTTCTTTGCATCCTCGCCAACACTTGTTTTTCGATTTCTTGATGATAGCCATTCTGACAAGTGTGAGGTGATATCTCATTGCGGTTTTAATTTGCATTTCTCTGATGGTTAGCGAGCTTGAGCATCTTTTGTCTATTGGTCATCTGTATTTCCTCTTTGGAGAA
>NW_006431761.1:0-532 GCF_000325575.1 Pteropus alecto | reverse complement strand
AAAAAAACAGTCAGAAATGAAGAATACAATAACTATTATGAAGAATACATTAGAGGGAGTTAACAGTAGATTAGATGAAGCAGAGGATCAAATTGTATATTTGGAAAACAAGGTAGTGGTAAACACACAATCAGAACCAATAAAAATAAAGAATAACGAAATTAGGATAGTTTCAGGAACCTCTGGGACAACATTAAGCATACCAACATTTACACATAAGAGTACCAGAAGGAGAAGAAAGAGAGAAAGGGATTGAAAACTTCCCTAACCCGATGAAGGAAATAGGTGTACAATTCCAGGAAGCACAGAGTCCTAAACAAGATGAATCCAAAGAAGACCACACAAAGGCACATGATGAAAAAAAAAAAAATCAAAGCTTAAAGACAAAGGGAGAATCTTAAAAGCAGCAAGAGAAAGGCAGTTAGTAATCTACAGGGGATCTCCCATAAGACTCTCAGCTGATTTCTCAACAGGAATTTTTCAGACTAGAGGGGATTGGCAGGAAATATCAAAGTGATGAAAAGCAAGGACC
>NW_006431760.1:0-526 GCF_000325575.1 Pteropus alecto | reverse complement strand
ACTTTGGGCTTCATTTGTTCTTCCATTTCTAGTTTATTTAAGATTAAGCGTTAAGTTGATTATTTGGACTCATTTTTGTTTTTAGTAATAGGCCTGTAAGAATGTGAACTTTCCTCTTATGACTGCTTTTGCCTTGTCCTAGAAGTCTTGATATGTTTTACTATCATTATCATTCATTTCTATTTATCTCTTGATCTCTCTTTTTCTTCCTTCTCTGACCCAGTTATTCTTCAGTAGCATGTTGTTTAATCTCCATGTATTTGTGATTCTTCCTGATTTCTTTTGCAGTTGATCTCTAGTTTCAAAGCATTATGATCAGAGAATATGGTTGGTAGGATTTTAACCCTCTTATATTTGTTGAGGCTATCTCTGTGTCCCAATATGTGCTCGATTCCTGAGAATGTTCCATGTGCACTAGAGAAGAATGTATAATCGGCTGTTTTGATCTGTTTCTCCACCTGGGCATTACTAGAAGTTTATTATATAAAGTTCTGTATTTGCTTAATGTTTCTAGTAGTGTTCTTGT
>NW_006431759.1:0-620 GCF_000325575.1 Pteropus alecto | reverse complement strand
ACCGCCGTGTTTTACTGCAATGTCCATATCGTGACAGAGCCTCTTACACGTGGCTGCAGAGGTGAAGCCCCAGGGCACAGGCAACAACGACGCCAGCCCCGCCCCTGAAACCCCCCGAGAACGCAGAGCTGGCCCGGCTCCATCCCCCAGCTGCACCGACAAAGCAAAAGAACTCGGGGACACCGCAGCCCCGATGGGCTCAGAGGTCGTTCGGCCACTGGGCTTCGCTGCCCTGTCCGCCGGGGCAAACCGGGTCCAGCCACGCCTCCTGACCGCCGTCCCTGCTTCCCCCTCAGGAGAGAATCGGGCTTCTCGGCGTCAGTGTGGTGGGGCATCCGGGGACGGAGAGGTCACTCGCGGGACCGTGTCCCTTGCTTGGACCTCTTGCTGGCGAGCTGTGCGGGAACAGGTATGTGTGGGGGTGACCCTCACAGCACAGGAGTGACAGCCGCTCGCGGAAACAAGGCCACATGAGCTCGCGGAGACGTGCAGGCCGTGGCCGGACGTCTGGGGGGACGGCCGCTCGTAACGGCTGTCAACTCCCGGCGAGAGGAATCACATGTCCCCCAAGGAGACAGTGGGGACGCAAGTGCAGGTTTCGACGGGCATGGCCCTTCGTC
>NW_006431757.1:0-432 GCF_000325575.1 Pteropus alecto | reverse complement strand
ATAAATCAATGGGACTACATCAAACTAAAAAACTTCTTGCTCAGCTAAAGAAAACATCAACATTAAAGAGACAGCCATCTGAATGAGAGAAGATATTTGAAAGCAATGCCTCTGATAAGGGCCTAATATCCAAAATACACAAAGAATTTATACAACTCAATAACAACAAAAAACAAATAATCCAATCAAAAAATGGGCAGGGGACTTGAACAGACACTACTCCCTAGAGGACACACAAATGGCAAACAAATATATGAAAAGATGCTCAACATCGCTAGCTATTAGGGAAATGGAAATCAAAACCACAATGAGATATTATATCACACCTGTTAGAATAGCTGTAATCAACAGTACAGGTAATAACAAATGTTAAAAAGGATGCAGAGAAAAAGAAATTCTCATACTCTGCTGGTGGGACTGCAAATTGGTACA
>NW_006431756.1:0-437 GCF_000325575.1 Pteropus alecto | reverse complement strand
GAGGTGGCAGCATGAGACAGAATGGGGGAGTGGCTCCAGGAGGTAGAGGCTGAGGACTGCAGGAGGTACAGGCTGAGGACTGCAGGAGGTACAGGCTGAGGACTGCAGAGCACATCCGGGGACCAGCGATAACTGGCTCCAAGCAATGCTATGACGTGGCAACGAGCCAAGTAAGTGTCCACGGACACATGGCTGGCTAAAGAAGATGTGGCAGACATCCACGATGGAACACTCCTCAGCCGTGAGGAGAGATGAAATGCTGCCATTGGTGACAACAGACCTTAACAGTATTGGGCCAAGTGAAAGTTAGACAGGAAATGGCAAGAACAGTATGATTTCATTCGTATGTCAGACATAAAACAAAAACGAACAAAACGAACTCATAGATACAACAGATGGATGTTAAGTAACTCAATTCGACATATTACGCAATGATG
>NW_006431755.1:0-625 GCF_000325575.1 Pteropus alecto | reverse complement strand
TCCTTGAGTTTAGTTCCTATATTTTCTTCTATGCTATTTCTTGTTTCAGGTCTTATATTCAGTTCCTTAATCCATTTTGAGTTAATTTTGGTGAGTGGTGATAGACCACAGTCTAGTTTCATTCTATAGCAGGTGGCTCTCCAGTTTTCTCAGCACCATTTATTGAAGAGGCTTTCTTTTCTCCACTGTATGTTTTTGGCTATTTTATCAAAAATTATTTGCCCATATAAACAAGGATTTACTTCTGAACTCTCGATTGTATTCCACTGGTCTGTGTTTGTTTTTCTGCCAATACTGTGACATTTTGATTATTGTCACTTTGCAGTGTAATTTGAAGTCGGTAGTGTGATGCCACCAGCCTTGTTCTTTTTTCTCAGGATGGCTTTGGAGATTCAGTTTCTCTTGTGTTTTCATACAAATCTGATGACTTCTTGATCTATTTCTTTTAAAAAGGCTGATGGGATTTTGATGGGGTTTGCATTAAATCTGTATAATGCTTTAGATAATAAGGTCATTTTAACTTTGTTGGTTCTTTCAGTCCAAACACGGAATATCTTTCTATTTCTTTATATCTTCTTCAATTTCTCTTAAAAGAGTCTTACAGTTTTCATTATATAGGTCTTTC
>NW_006431754.1:0-626 GCF_000325575.1 Pteropus alecto | reverse complement strand
TCTTTTTCTGACACTTCATTATTAGAGTATAGGATAGCTATGGATTTTTGAGCCCTGATTTTGTATCCAGAAACTTTACTGTATTTGCTTATTGTTTCTAGTAGTGTTCTTATGGAGTCTTTAATGACAGTGTGACTTCTTCATTTCCTATTTGGATGCCTTCTATATCTTTCTCTTGCCTGATTACACTTGCTAGGACCTCCAGTGTTATATTGAAAAGCAGTGGCGATAGTGGACAGCCTTGCCTTGTTCCTGATCTTAGAGGGAAGGTTTTTAGTTTTTCACCATTAAGTATAATGTTGGCTGAGGATTTGTCATATATGGCCTTTATTATGTTAAATGTTTTTCTTCTATATCGATTTTGTTAAGTGTTTTATTCAAAAATGGATGCTGTATCTTGTGAGGGTTTTTTCTGCATCCATTGATCTGATCATATGATTCTTGTTTTTTAATTTGTTTATGTGGTGTGTCACATTAATCGATTTGCGTATGTTGAACCATCTCTGTGCCTCTGGGATGAAACCCACTTGATCGTGGAGTATAATCTTTTTACTACGTTGCTGTATTCGGTTCGCCTAGTACCTTATTTAGGATTTTTGCATCTCTGTTCCTAAGCTATATTGGTC
>NW_006431753.1:0-440 GCF_000325575.1 Pteropus alecto | reverse complement strand
AAAGTTAGAGGCTAGACTCCAACTCCACAGGCTGCCTTGGTGCCAGAGATATTTAAGGTGTTCAACAATCAAGAATGGGCAGAATAGGAGAAAAAAAAGGCAAATTTTAGCTATCGTAATATAGGGACCATCTCGAGGTGACCTTAGGCAATAAAAGTCCTTCAGGCCTGGAGAGCCTTGACCTTGGTTGACATTGCTAGGACCGGAACATAACCAATGCACAAACTGTTGAAAGGAAGGGCACTGGAAGGGCGAGTGTCTACCCAGCCCTGGGATGCTGGAGAGGGGTGGGTCTCCTAAGCCCTCTTCCCTCATAGCTAGCCTCTCAAATGAGAGAGCTGCTCCCTCCTCCAACAAAGAGGCCCAACTTCTTACTGGCTCCAATCCTAAAAAAATCTGTTGCAGTCACAACAATGGAGCCTCAGGTCACCCTTGACATG
>NW_006431752.1:0-248 GCF_000325575.1 Pteropus alecto | reverse complement strand
GCCTCGTCCCTCCCTGTTCCTTTCCTCCCACCGCCCTGGACAGTGAGCCCCACACCAGCTGGGACTCTGCCGTGTCCATGCCGCTGGCGGCACGCGAGGGGGCTCGCTCAGTCCTTGTCGCGTGAAGCTTCAGAAGATCCAGCTTCCGTCCCCAGCCGGGAGGTAACGAGGAGGACCTGGCAGCATAGCCCTTACGGTTGAGGGAAAGGGAGGCACACGGGGACGCCCCACGGGCCCAGCAGGCACCG
>NW_006431751.1:0-1370 GCF_000325575.1 Pteropus alecto | reverse complement strand
GGCACTCTTGGGACCCTCCCAGACCAGGGCAAGCACGAGCAGCATATGAGCATTGAAGAAAGGGGGTTATGGTGCCTGGCACAGAGTAAGTCATAGGCAATAAATGTTTGCTGACTAGGGTGAGAAAACAGACGGAAGTTCAAAAACCGCAAGTGAGAGGAGATTCCTGGGTCAAACCATTGGCAGGCCCATTCTAGAATTCCATTCCTGACAGTGTAACAGGCACAGCTGCCCCCTGAAGGTAAAGAATATCAGAGAGGGAGAAGACAGCGACGATCACCAAGTTTAAACCTCTCATCATACAGATGAGGGAGGAAAAAAGGACCCTGGAGACAGTTAAGCAAGTGTCCAAGATCACACAATTGGGCAGTGGTAGAAGTGGCACTTAGACCCCAGCTACTGAGACCTTTGACCAGGGACCTTTCCATAAGAACAGTGGCTTTCCTTTTTTAGGCCACTGAGATCCTTATTTCTTCTTCTTTTATTTATTTTTTTTTTTTAAAAGGTAAAAGAAAACCTCCAATATTTGACAGCTAAAACAACTGCTCTGTGGAAATGGGAGGTGAAATTATCCTTGCCTCCACCTTGACTTCTGTAATAGTTCTCCTGATTTTATGATAAAAACTGTGGAGTCCCAAAACAGTTTCAAAACCACTGTACCATACCAACCCCAACAGATAGGGAGCTATCCCTGAAATCTTCTACTTCCCCTCGAAAAGCCACAATGGAACCATCATTTATACAGACTTTTCTGGAATAGATTTGCCTTTTCAATCATACTGCTTGGGACTGAGTCTTAGAACCTTTGCATCCCTCACAGTTCCTAGCATCAGTAAATATTCACACGAGGGACACACATTCCTTGAGTTTAGCACCCTCTGCCTGAAATGGCATTGCCCAATATTTGTCCTAAGCTCCTCTCTGCTAAGTTTCAAGAGGTGTGCCTGCCCTCAGGTTCTGGTATTCTGGGATTTAGTTAAGAGCTCGACAAACCTGGATTCTTACCCAGCTCCCCCACTTAGGAGCGATGTCACCTTTGGCAATTATTTAATCCCTCTGAACCTGAGTGTTCTCGTTTGCAAAATAGAAGAGATAATCCTAGTACCTACAGCAGTACTAGTACCTAGGACCTAGTACCTGTTGTGAGGATTCAATGGAGGGGAAATGCACATCAAACTCCTAGCACAGAGGCTGGCCCTCAGGGAGCATTCAGTAAACATTAGCCATTAGCCATTACCATCATCATCACTGCCGTTTCTCTATTCGTCTATTCACACCATGATTTTAGACACATCTCCCATAATGCTGTACAGTAGTTTGATAGTATTAATTCACCCCTCCCTATCTCTACCTACTTGGCCATCTAACAT
>NW_006431750.1:0-894 GCF_000325575.1 Pteropus alecto | reverse complement strand
TGGAGCCATGCACGTGCAAAGCCTCTGCAAAACGGGTACCGCTCTGTGATATAAACGAGTGCGTGTGTGTGCGCGTGTGTACCGTGTGTGCACATGCACATGTGCGTATGCATGTGTACATGCAAGTTTGCATGTGTGCACGTATGCGCACATAAGTGCATGTGTGTGTCTGTGCGTGTGCATGTGTGTCTGTGCGTGCGCGTGTGCGCACGAGTGCAGGTGTGTGTGGGTGCATGTAAGCGTGCACATATGTGTGCATGTGCAGGTGTGCGTGTGTGCGTATGTGCATGTATGTGCGTGTGTGTCTGTGTGTGTACATGCCTATATGTATGCGTGCGTATGTAGGCACATGTGTGCATGTGTGTGTGCATGTGCGTGTGCGTATGTGTGTGCATGTGCGTATGTGCATGTATGTCTGTGTGTGCATGTGTGCATATGCATGAGTGCATGTGTGTTTGTGTGTGCATGTGCCTGTGTGTTGCCTGTGTGTGTGCATGTGTGCATGTGTGTGCATGTGTGCATGCATGCACCTGTGTGTGCATTGAGTGCGTATGTGTGTACTTGTGTGCTTGTGTGTGCCTGTGTGCGTGTGCATGCATGCGCGTGTGCATGCGTGTGTGCACGTGTGTGCCTGCACATGCATGTCTATGTGTAAGCATGCACACATGTGTGCGCACGCGTGTGCATATGCACGCACACGTGTGTGCATGCACATGTGTGTAATGTGTGAGTGTGCATGTGTGTGTCTGTGTACATGTGAGTGTGTGTGTGTGCGTCGGTGTGTGTGTGCATGCCTGTGTGTGCATGTGTGTGTGTGTGTACGTGCATGTACATGTGTACATGTGCTTGTGTGCGTGTCTGTATGTGCGCGTGTCCACACGTGTGTGCGTGTGT
>NW_006431749.1:0-313 GCF_000325575.1 Pteropus alecto | reverse complement strand
GTGTGGACTTCTTTGGGTTCATTTTTTTGGGTACTCTTTGAGCTTCCTGGAGTTATATGTTTATTTCTTTCACCAGGTGAGAAAAGTTTTCCATAATTATTTCTTCAAGAAGGAGAACTTCTCGTTCTCCTTCTTCAGGTACCCCTATGACACAGATGTTGTTACTCTTAATTTTGTCCCATAGGCTCATTAAATTATTATTATATTCTTGGTTACTTTTTCTTGCCATTCTGGTTGACTGTATTTGGCTTCCTCATTTTCTATATCGGTGTTTTGATCCTCTTCTTCCTCCACTCTGATGATTCCCTCTAAT
>NW_006431748.1:0-625 GCF_000325575.1 Pteropus alecto | reverse complement strand
ATTAATTTTTACCTTTATCAATGATGTTTATATCCTTTGGCTTTGTTAACATGTAGGTACATGAAGGACAACATGCCAGGCTGCAAAGGGACACCAAGCCCCAAAGTCCTCTAGTTGCATTTAGCCCCATGCTCCCCTCCGCCCTTTTTTGGTTACTTTCTTCATAATAAAGTCAGGTCTTCCCCAAAGGTGTAGACTTTATGAGCCAAATAAAGGAAAGCATGTTTATTTTAAAGAACCCTGGACAGGCACTGGTGTCTTCCAATCTGGAAAAAAAAGCCCCAATGTATCACCTCAACATGTTGTCCTTCATGTACCTACATGTTAACAAAGCCAAAGGATATAAACATCATTGATAAAGGTAAAAATTAATCTTTCTATAAGACAATAAAATTTTAGAGAGCTGACCAAAAGATATTATTGATACAGTTTTAGATATGTATTATGCTCACCTTATACTGTTAAGTGAAAACATAAATTGCAAAGTGGTATGTACCTTATGATCCTGTTAATAAACATCTATTACAAAAAAGTAACCATATAGAGTTTGTAGGTGGTTTTACCTATGTCATTTTATTTATTTATTCAGAAAATCTCTCAGATAGTATAATTATTTTTATTTTAT
>NW_006431747.1:0-428 GCF_000325575.1 Pteropus alecto | reverse complement strand
TATACAACTATCCTTTTCATATTCGTAATGGTAACTACAGGCCAAAGATTTAGAACCAAACCAGAACCGTTGAATATAACATAAAACAAGAAGACCAGAGGGAAAACCCACAAAAGCCAACCATAAATAAATAAATAAAACAGAAGCACAAGGACAAGGAAGCAAAGGAAACACTGAGCTACCAGGAAGCGAAAGATAAAATGGCTATAAAAAGACCTCATTTTCAATGATTAGGATGATCAATCCTAAATGTAAATGGATTGAACTCATCAATAAAAAGGCCGAGTTGCAGAATGGATCAAAACACAAAACCCAACCATATGCTGCCTCCGGGAGACACATCTCAGCTCCAAAGACAAACATAGACTCAAAGTGAAAGGGTGGAAAATGGTGTTTCAAGCAAATGGCATTCAGAGAAAAACGGGAGT
>NW_006431746.1:0-1389 GCF_000325575.1 Pteropus alecto | reverse complement strand
AAGGCCCCAGCCAAATAGGAGGGGATAGAATTTCTGTGTAATTGGTGAGCCACAACCAAGATCTAAGTACTGTATTCTAGGATTAAAGGAAAAAACAAACAGCCATTTAAAGGATCAAAATGATTTGCTGCACTTATCTGCCAAAAAAAAAAAAAAAAAATTAACCCTCTGGGGTCCAATTTTTAGAGCATGGTCTATTTTGGTATGGTCTATTACTAGTTGTATGCAGGTAAATGTTTCACTTCCAGCTTCCCAAAAAGAAAAAAAAATCTGATTTAGATAATTTGCTTATTTCCATTGTGCATATACTCCACCATGACCAATTTCAAGTTACCAGTGTGACATCACTGAACACAGATCTGGGAAGAAATTTGCATGACTGACTCACCAGCTGGTATGAGCTGGCTTCAGCACTCTTCTGGAATCATGCACTCTAAATCATGTAGTTCACATCTTCAAACTCTACAGAAGGGAAAGAATGACTTTATAAACCCAAATACAAGTTATAATTTAGCATTTGTTTTAATATTTGTAAATGTTGAATTTATTTCAATAATTATCTTTTTTCAGAGATTTCTTTTCTGTAAGGTAAGACTTACAAGACAATATTATTCTTGAACATAATTTCTTCTTTGGAATACAGCATAAGCCTCTCTCATTCAAAGATGAACAAAAGCAGTATCTCGGACACCAATGAATAATTTTTTCATTGATTTGCCTTAAACAGATGTTGATTAAACATAGCTCAATTCAACAAATATTTATGGAGTGTGTACTCTATTTAAGGCACTCTGCAATGTAATGAAGGGTTTCCCATGTCTTCAATTATTCTTATCCAAACAAATATTCAACAGCCTAAAAGAAAACTTGTTGTAAGGAAATATTTATTTCTCAAGATTGCAGAAAGGAGGGGGAACATACTCAAAGCAAAGAATAGAGATATAACAGCAGATATGAGGTTGAAAGATTAGAAAATGAAAATGCTGTGATTCCAAGTCTCCAGTTGTTGTCCTGTTAGTGGTGTGTGAACTCAGTTTAAAGTTACCCTCACAATGACCCATGACAGAAAGAGGGCATATTTCCGTCTTGACTTCATGAATTTAGGATCTTATCACCTTATTTGTGGCTCTCCTTCTCTGTTAAGGAAGAGTCAGCCAAATCCTTTGAGAGATTCAGATACATCTAAATCACCTGCTTTCTAGCACTTAAAAAAACCATTTTTTTCCTCCTGAAATCTTTTCCCTATAATGGTGGGTATATGGGGGCACATATTAAAAATTTTACAACTTTTCTGTAAATTTTAAAATAGCCAGTATTTCCCAAGATCTGGCATATATATACATATACATATACAAATATATATATTTGTATATATGTGTGTGTGTGTGT
>NW_006431745.1:0-320 GCF_000325575.1 Pteropus alecto | reverse complement strand
ATTGCCATTTTATTATTCATATTTTTTATCTTCTTTCCTTTTTTATTCTTCTTCTTAAAGAAGTCTAACATTTCCTGTAATACTTGCTTGGTGATGATGAACTCGTTTAGCTTTTTCTTGTCTGGGAAGTTCTTTATTCGTCCTTCAATTCTAAATGATAGCTTTGCTGGGTAGAGTAATCTTGGTTGTAGGTTCTTGCTTTCATCACTGAATATTTTGTGCCAATGTCTTCTGGCCTACAAAGTTTCTGTTGAGAAATCAGCTGACCGTCTTATGGGAGCTCCGTGTAGGTAACTGCTTTTCTCTTGCTGCTTTTAAGA
>NW_006431744.1:0-336 GCF_000325575.1 Pteropus alecto | reverse complement strand
TTCTAAAGTATAAGCTTAATGTTATTGAAAAGAATACAAGGCACACTGTTATTTTTGTTTTTTTGTTTCTCAATTATCTGAGTGACTAGACTGAAATAATTATAATGACTCAGGCAACTTGGATTTGAATGTTAGTTTTGTCATTTCACAACTGTGAGTCTTTGAGCTTCTCATTTATTTTTCTTCTTATTAAATTTTAAATTATAAATAATAGTTGCCCACCTCATCAGATTCTTGTGAGGATTGGAATAACATCTGTAAATACCTAGCCCCTTATTCAGCAGTTGGTACTCATTTAAAGACTGTTAGCTTTCTCTTGCTTTTGCAATTATAGCA
>NW_006431743.1:0-481 GCF_000325575.1 Pteropus alecto | reverse complement strand
CTCTTTCTTGTCTTATTGCTGTGGCTAAGACTTCTGATACAAAGAGGAGTATTGAAAGTGGACATCCTTGTCTTGTTCCTGATCTTAAAGAAAATGCTTTTAGCCTTTCCCCATTGAGTATGATGTTCATTGTAGGTTTGTCATATATGGCCTTTTATTATATTGAGGTATGTTCCCTCAGTTCCCACTTTACTGAGAGTTTTTATCACAAATGGATGCTGGATTTTGCCAAATGCTTTTTCTGCATCTATTGATATGATCATATGGTTTTTATCTTTCAATTTGTTAATGCGGTGTATCATATTATTTGATTTGTAGATATTGTACCAAACTTGCATCCCAGGAATAAATCCAATTTGATCATGGTGTATGATATTTTTAATGTATTGCTGCATTTGGTTTGCTAATATTTTGTTGAGGATTTTTGCATCAATTCATAAGAGATTTTGGTCTATAGTTTTCTTTTTTTGTAATGTCTTTG
>NW_006431742.1:0-507 GCF_000325575.1 Pteropus alecto | reverse complement strand
ATTTCTATGTTTTCTTCTATGCATTTTATTGTTTCCGGGCTTATATTGAGGTCCTTAAAACATTCTGCGTTGATTTTGGTGTTTGGTGATAGACATCAGTCTAGATTCATTCTTTTGCAGTTGGCTTTCCAGTTTTCCCAGCACCATTTATTGAAGAAGCTTTCCTTTCTCCACTGTATGTTTTTGGCTTTTTTTTGTCAAAAAATATTTGCCCATATAAATATGGGTTTACTTCTGGACTCTCAATTCTGTTCCACTGGTCTGTGTGTCTGTTTTTCTCCCAATACCATGCCGTTTTGATTACTATCACTTGGTAGTATAATTTGAAGTCGGGCAGAGTGATGCAATCAGCCTCATTCTTCTTTCTCAGGATGGCTTTGGCAATTTGGGGTCTTTTGTGCTTCCATACAGATCTGATAATTTTTCGTTCCATTTTTTTAAAAAAATGCTGATTGGATGTTGATGGGGATTTCATTAAATCTTTATAATGCTTTAGGTAATATGGTC
>NW_006431741.1:0-543 GCF_000325575.1 Pteropus alecto | reverse complement strand
ATGAGATGGTATGTCATTGTGGTTTTGATTTGCATGTCACTAATAGATAGCAATGTTAGGCATCCTTTCATATGATTTTTGGCCATTTGTATGTCCTCTAGGAAGAAGTGTCTGTTCAGGTCCTCCGCTCATTTTTTGATTGGACCGTTTTGTTGTTGTTGTTGTTGTTATTGTGTCGTATGAGTTCTTTGTATATTTTGGATATTAGGCCCTTATCGGAGGCGTTGCTTGCAAATACATTCTCCCATTTGGATGGTTGTCTCTTTACCTTGTTGACAGTTTCTTTTGCTGAGCAGAAGCTTTTTAGTTTGATGTAGTCCCATTCAATTATTTTAGTTTTTACTTCTCTTGCCTTTGAGGTCAAATTCATAAAACCCTCCTTAAGTCCAAGGTCCTTGAGTTTAGTTCCTATGTTTTCTTCTATGCATTTTATTGTTTCAGGTCTTATATTGAGGACCTTAATCCATTTTGTGTTAATTTTGCTGTGTCGTGACAGAAAACAGTGTAGTTTTCTTTTGCAGGTGGCTTTCCAGTTTTCCCAGC
>NW_006431740.1:0-324 GCF_000325575.1 Pteropus alecto | reverse complement strand
ATAATGTGTTCTTCATTTCTAACTGGTTCCCTTTTCTAATTCTCATTTCTATTTTTATGTTTTTTTTATCTCTTTGTTGAAGTTCTCACTTGTAGGTCTCAGGCCTAGCTGGTCCCAAGTCTGGCTGTGATCCAGGCTCGAGGGTAGGAATAAGACCCCAGATTTAGAATGTTACATTAGTGTAGTAGAGTGCCTGTGCCTAAAATATGTAAATATAATTCAGCTTATTGTATCACACATGCATACTCTAATACATGTGGAGCCATGTGGTCCTCTGGGGAGCAGAACTGAGCACAAGAAAGGGGATCAGAAGAAAAGCAGAAG
>NW_006431739.1:0-454 GCF_000325575.1 Pteropus alecto | reverse complement strand
AAAGAAACCATCAGCAAGATAAAGAGACAACCATCCAAATTGGAAAATACATTTGAAAGCAATGCCTCTGATAAAGGCCTATATCCAAAATATACAAAGAACTCATACGACTCAATAACAACAACAACAACAACAATAACAACAATAAATAACAATCCAATGAAAAAATGGGCAGAGGACCTGAACAGACACTTCTCCCTAGAGAACATACAAATGGCCAACAAATATAAGAAAAGATGCTTAACATTGCTAGCTATTAAGGAAATGAAAATCAAAACCACAAGGAGATAGCATCTCACACATGTTAGAATAGCTATAATCAACAGAACAAGTAATAACAAATGTTGGAGAGAATGCGGAGAAAATTGAACCCTCATACACTGCTGGTGGGCCTGCAAATGGCTATGGCCACTATGGACAACAGTATAGAGGTTCCTCCAAAAACTAAGAATTG
>NW_006431738.1:0-615 GCF_000325575.1 Pteropus alecto | reverse complement strand
CTAAAACTAAAGTAACCCTAAACCTAACCATAACCCTAACCCCAAATTAACTCTAATCTTAACCCTGATCTTAACCCTAAGATAAAGCTAATCATAAATATAATTCTAACCCTAACCCTAAAAATATTTCCAACACTAAATTTTTAACTGACAATGACCCGAATCCTAAACCCTTACCCTAAATTTGACCCTAAGTCTAAATTTAAATCTAAAACGATAACCTAACCCTAAAATAAACCTTAATTAAACCTTAACGGTAACCCTACACCTACCTAATACTAATCATAACCCTAACCTTAACACTAATCCTAACTCTAAACTCTTGCCTTGAAACTAACTATAACATTAACCAGAACCCTAACCTAAACCTAACCCTAACCGTAACCCTAAGCCTAAACCTAACCCTAACTTCAACCCTGAGTCTAACCCTAAAACTAAAGCTAATCCAAACCCTAATTCTATCCCTAACCCTAAGATTAACCCTAATCCTAAATTTTACACTAACAATAACACTAACCCTAAACACATATCCTACACCTAACCCTAAACCTAAAGCCAACCGTAACCCTAACACCATAAATTACCCTAAACCTAACTCTATCACAAACCATAACT
>NW_006431737.1:0-465 GCF_000325575.1 Pteropus alecto | reverse complement strand
ACTTAAGAAGGTAAGACAGGCATTTATTGATTATGAAGCAAGTTGACCTGGAACAGTATTTATGATCACTATTGCAATCCCTCATCAGCCTCTGTATCTGGGCAATTTGAAACAAACGTTCGTATGATGCATAGAACACAGTTTGAGAGTCAGTGGATTTTGGCATTAACAGTGTTGCAGATGAACAATAACGAAAGCAAAATAGTAAGATAATGTCCCGTTAACCCCCAGCTTGTCTTCTCCCAAGCTGCCGCCCTGGGAGAAGGATGCTCTGCCCTGTTAGCCTGCTTAGCTCAGGGCTGGGGGCAGAATTAACCAGAAGTAACTGCTGGATTTCCCAGAAAGCTAGGCGCGTTTATAATTTTCTGATCGTCACCGACTATTCTTTCTTGAAAGATAGGTTCCAGCCTGTCTTTCCCTGTTTTCCCACTTTTATCATGCCTTGTCACAGAGTTCCTTCCTTGC
>NW_006431736.1:0-1036 GCF_000325575.1 Pteropus alecto | reverse complement strand
GACTATTCCCTTTTTGATGCCCTTTACAATGAACCATAGCAAGAGCCTTAAGCATCTATATGGCTTCAGGTAAGGCTAAGATCTCCTCCTTGTTCTTGATGTCCTTCCCAGCTGAAGTCAGAAGCCCTCTTTCCTTGTCGATGGCTCCGTGTACATGTGCAGTGGCAAAGGCGTATCGGCTGTCAGTGTATATTGTGACTGCCTTATCCTTCCTTTCCCTATCTCAGTGCCTCAGTGAGGGCGATGACTTTGGCCTTTTGAGCATAAGTCCAATGGGGAAGAGCTTGTGACCAGATGGTGCCAGTTAGAGTTACGACCGCTGCCCTAGTGTACCTCCTTCCTTCCTGCATGAAGCTGCTCCCGTCCGTGAACAGAACTTCATCAGCCTCAGGCAGAGGGGAGTCTTTGAGGTCTGGCCGTGAGGAACACACAGCGTCAGTGAAATCTATGCAGTCATGAACGGGGGTCTCGGGGTCTGGGTCTGGCAACAGATTGGCTGGGTTGATGACAGTAGCTTTGGATTTTAGCCATATGTTTGGGGTCATCCAGTGCCTCCCTGTTGTTGAACAGGGCTTCTGGGCTATCTCGACAAGTTGGGACAGGTTCATCCCTGCAAAACCTTCTAATTTTTTGCAATTTACGCTGGATGTCAGGGGCTGCCTGAGTAGCAAAGGCTCTATTAATTGCCCTCTGGTTCTCAGGGGTATCAGGATCAATGGGGGTGTATACCCAGTATGTCTTGTTCAAGTAACGCTGCAGGGGATTCCTGAGGTCCCTGTATAACTTCAGTTACCTTAGAAAGATTAGTTGGCTGACAAGCAGCCATCCTAATTCCCCCAATTAGAATCTGGTGGTACTGATCTAATGCTGTTCTCCCTGCCTGAGAATTGTGTCCCCAGTCTGGGTGGGTGGAGGGAAATTCCTCCTCAATCTGTTCCTGTGCTTCCTCAACTCTCCTCCCTCCTGCAGCTATCTTTTGTGCTTCCGCCTGAATGCATCTGCATTCTTCTGAGGTGAAGAGGGTAACTAAAAGCCG
>NW_006431735.1:0-942 GCF_000325575.1 Pteropus alecto | reverse complement strand
TTGAGTTTAGTTCCTATGTTTTCTTCTATGAATTTGATAGTTTCAGGTCTTATATTGAAGTCCTTAATCCATTTTGAGTTAATTTTGGTGTGTGGTGATAGACAACAGTCTAGTTTCATTCTTTTGCAGGTGGTTTTCCAGTTTTCCCAGCACTATTTATTGAAGAGGTTTTCCTTTCCTTTCATTGTATGTTTTTGGCTTCTTTGTTGAAAATTATTTGCCCATATAAATATGGGTTTACTTCTGGACTCTCGATTCTGTTCCACTTGTCCATGTGTCTGTTTTGTTGCCAATACCATGCCATTTTGATTACTGTCGCTTTATAGTATAATTTGAAGTCGGGCAGAGTGATGCCTCTAGCCCCATTCTTTTCCTCAGGATGGCTTTGGCAATTTGGGGTCTTTCGTGCTTCCATACAAATCTGATGATTTTTTGCTCTATTTCTTTAAAAAATGCCAATGGGATTTTGATGGGAATTACATTATCTCTGTAAAATGCTTTAGGTAATATGGTCGTTTTAACTATGTTGATTCTTCCAATCCAAGAACATGGAATATCTTTCCATTTCTTTGTATCTTCTTTGATTTTTTTTTAATAGAGTCTTATAGTTTTCATTATATAAGTCCTTCACTTGTTTCGTTAAATTTATTCTTAGGTATTTTATTCTTCTCTTTGCAATTGCAAAAGAAATTATTTTTTTCACTTCTTTTTCCGACACTTCATTATTAGAGTATAGGAACGCTATGGATTTTTGAACGTTGATTTTGTATCCAGAGACTTTACTGTATTTGCTTATTGTTTCTAGTAGTGTTCTTGTGGAGTCTTTAGGATTTTCTATATAGAGAATCGTGTCATTCACAGTGACAGTTTGACTTCTTTGTTTTATATCTTTCTCTTATCTGATTGTACTCGTTAGGACCTCCAATGTTATATTGAATAACA
>NW_006431734.1:0-541 GCF_000325575.1 Pteropus alecto | reverse complement strand
TCTTAGTGCTGCTCAGCAAGGAACACCTGACTGGCCGAGGATGCACCTGGATGTGGCTTGTGGGGGCCGCAAGTTGGGAGAGGCAGAGTTTCAGGGAATCCTCTGGGTGGAGCAACCTCTGTTATCCAGTTTGTTGACGTCTCAGCTATGGCGGCACTGTGTCTGCACACTGGGAATGGGGGAGGGCTCAACAGAGGAACAATGGATATCGCCGGCACTTCTGCCCAGGAGAGAGCATAGCCTCTGGCCCTCACTCCAACAACGCAGTGTCCACCTGTAAGTCCTTGGTGACTCCCATGTAGCCGACTCAGCACTGGTGCTCAGAGCGAGCAGGTCCATCACGGCGAACGTCCTTTCATGGACATGGCCCCTTTAAGAGGCATCTGCAGCTACTGGCTGCTGCAGCCTCTGTCCCACTCAGCTGCTTGGGACCGGGCATCCTTGTGTCTTCACTTCCCTTCTACCTTCTACCATTGCAGGTTGATGAATTATTTCTCTCCCTAGTCGTAGTGCTTCTGTTGTCTAGATCTCGGGCTACTTT
>NW_006431733.1:0-261 GCF_000325575.1 Pteropus alecto | reverse complement strand
TTAGCTTTTACTTCCCTTGCCTTTGAGGTCAAATTCATAAAATCCTCTTTAAGTCCAAGGTCCTTGAGTTTCATTCCTATGTTTTCTTCTATACATTTTATTGTTTCAAGTTTTATATTCAGGTCCTTAATCCATTTTGAGTTAATTTTGGTGTGTGGCGATAGACAAGAGTCGAGTTTTATTCTTTGGCTGGTGTCTTTCCAGTTTTCCCAGTACCATTTATTGGAGAGGCTTTCTTTTCTTCACTGTATGTTTTTGGCT
>NW_006431732.1:0-390 GCF_000325575.1 Pteropus alecto | reverse complement strand
GACTTCTCAGCACAGACATTACAAGCCAGAAAGGAGAGGAATCAAATATACAAACTATTAAGTAAAAGGAACTACCAGCCTAGAATAATGTATCCAGATAAGCTACTCTTTAGATATGAAGGATAAATAAAGACCTTTCCAGACATACAAAAATTGAGGGAATTCTCCACTACGAGGCCTGCACTACAGGGTATACTGAAAGGGGTCTGCTCACCTAAAGCAAAGTGAGGAAAAAAAACAAAACACATAATTAGGTGTAAGGTGACTATCAGGCAAATAGAAGCAGAAGAAGACAACCCTTACTAAGAACAGAATATTACAATCTTAAATAATAATTTTAAAAAAGCTAAACCATGATAGTAATGAACGTTCAACATACATAGGGACAAA
>NW_006431731.1:0-516 GCF_000325575.1 Pteropus alecto | reverse complement strand
GCCACTGTGAATAATGCTGCTATGACCATTGGTGTACAAATATCTTTTCCTCTATGGGTTTTCAAGTCTTTTGGGTAAATACCCAGTAGAGAGATTGCTGGATCATATGGTAGATCAGTTCATAGTGTTTTGAAGAACCTCCATACTGTTTTCTATAGTGGCTGTACCAATTTTCAGTCCCACCAGCAGTGTGTATGAGGGTCCCTTTTTCTCCGCATCCTCTCCAACATTTGTTATTACTTGTCCTGTTGATTATAGCTATTCTAACAGGTCTGAGGCGGTATCTCATTGTGGTTTTGATTTGCATTTCCCAAATAGATATTGATGTAGAGCATCTTTTCATATACTTTTTTGGCCATTTGTATGTCCTCTAGGGAGATGTGTCTGTTCAGGTCCTCTGCCCATTTTTTGATTGGATTGTTTGGGATAGTTTGTTGTTGTTATCAAGTCATATGAGTCCTTTGTATATTTTGGATATTAAGCCTTTATCGAAGGCGTTGCTTGCAAATATATTTT
>NW_006431730.1:0-701 GCF_000325575.1 Pteropus alecto | reverse complement strand
TGGCGGCGCCCGAGCGGACCTCGCAGGTGAGGACCCGCCCCCGGCCCCGCGTCTGGCTCAGCCCGCGGCGGGAGGCCCCTTGGAGTTGGGGAAATTTTCAGAAAGGAGGGGGGCAGGATCCGAGGAGTTCGCCGCGCGGCGCTCCTTGGGGGATCCCGCTTGTGGCAGAAGACTCCCGCGAAAGGGGGGGTCGGCGGGAGGTGGCCGCGGGCTCGCTCTGCGGCGACCGCTCTGTGCCCGAGGGCGAGTCGCTCCACCTCTTGGGCCTCGGTTTCCTGGTCCGTAGCCGCTTTGGCGTCTACCCCCGAGGGTGGGGTGACAGTGAGGTGGGGTCGTGCACGCAGAGCGACTCACGGGGGCCACCTCCCCAGGCGGTTGGGGAAAGGCCGCTTGGGGTCGCCCGCGGGAGATGCGGGTGAGTGCGCTCACCAGGCTGATGAATTCAGCCACTTCCCACTCACCTTGCCCCTCCCTCCGGGGTCCCAAACTGGGGAGCTGGGACACAGAACTCTGGCTGTCACCCAAGATTTCCCCTCCCCAGCCACCCAAGCTGGTCACCAGTCCTCCTGCCTCTTCCTCCTGGTCAGTTAGGTCCCAGAGCGCCTGCTAACTCTTGCTACAGATTTTTAGGTCTAGTCAAAGAGATTCTGCTCACTCGCCATGATGAATTCTTAGGTTTTCCCTAGAGAAGACAGAATAAT
>NW_006431729.1:0-371 GCF_000325575.1 Pteropus alecto | reverse complement strand
GAAATAAATGATAATAATAGCACAATATATCAAAATTTTTGGGACATGGCAAAAGCGATCATAAGGGGAAAGTTCATATCATTACAAGCCTACTTCCAAAAACAAGAACGAGCCCAAAAAAACAACCTAATGCTTCATATCAAAAAATTAGAAAAAGGAAGAACAAATGAAGCCTAAAGTCAGCAGAAAGAAAGAAATCATCAGAATCAAAGCAGAAATAAATGGAATTGAAAAAAAAAAAACATAGAAAAAATACATGCAACAAAGAGCTGGTTCTTAGAGAAGGTTAATAGAATTGACAAATCCCTGGCTAGAGAAAGAAAAAAGAAAAAAAATGACACAAATAAACAAAATCAAGGATGAAAGAGGGG
>NW_006431728.1:0-3317 GCF_000325575.1 Pteropus alecto | reverse complement strand
GACTCTCTGGAATATTCTACCTATGGGGAGTGGGACCAGGGAAGAATGGTATCACCTTTTCTCATTTCCTTTCCAGATGCCACAGTGCTGGAGGAGGTCACTCTTCAAGACCGCTTGGCTTCCTAGGGAGTCCCATGAGATTAACTGAATGAACAGCAATGGGAGTTCACAGACTATATGAATGGCACTGCCAACCAACATAAAAACGAATCGTTTTTAATTTTTTTAAATCAGTGGAATGTTGCTGCTTCCTTCCCTTACCCATGATCTCCCTGATAAAAGACAAGACACATGGATTAATACAACTGGTCAAACTTCAGGTAGTCATCTTAGCATTGGATGACCTGACCAACAAATGGCCCTATCTTCACATTTATTACAAACCGTTGGACCATTGCCTAAGAATTGTTGCCTTCAGTGTAAAGATCTCTGGAATTCTCTCCTCTAACAGATATCCAAAAATATAAATCACAATCATGTGTGTCCCTACTTGTCCCCATCCCCCAGAGGCTGGAGGCCAGATAGAGGGTACATACTCTCCCAAGACCCATTAACCCTTGGGCCAGGCAAACGATAGGAGGCCCATTTGAACCTAAACTTCCACCAAAAAAGAAAGTGAAAATGAAACCCATCAAGTGCAGTTTCACACTATGATGTTGACTCTTGGTCTTATAACTACAAGTGTGGGTGTTTTCATTGGTCTGCAATGCAAAGGCCCATACCCTTCAAATAAGCCATCATTTCAACCAGACATGATTACTGGTGAGGCCTACATGCCATCAAGCTTGGCTAATACAAGCCCTCTAACATCAAGATTTTGCCAGCTTGCCTGTCACCAGCCAAAACAACAATGGAAGAAAAGGACCCATAATAATTGGCCAAATCAGAGGGCTTCCTACAGGCTATGCTGGAACTTCAAACTACTAGCCTCATAATAATCCTTATAGCCATAAAAACAAAACCACGTCCACTTAAAAATGATACCCATGCTGCCCTAGCCCATGAGTTCATTGTTGGAGATGACTTTGTCCCCTGTGCCAAAGACAACTTCACCCCTGACACTAAAACTTCCTCTCCAATGACATCCATGGATTGCTTCGAAAGCACAAACGGGACGCAGAACACTTATTGCTTTTCTCCCTTTGGTATTAGGGATTCTATTATTTTTCCTAAGCTCTCCATCTGCTTAACCCAAGATCCTGGAATTCTTGCTCTCTGCCAACTTGGACATCCCTACACTCCACACCTAGAGGGAAATCTCACCAGTCCTGCAGAATAACAAAACCTGCATTGTAAAAACACCTCTACTTTATTCTTTTTCATAGAAAAATTTAGCACTTCTAGGTCCTTTCATGTACGTTTCAGAATAAGTGTGGTTTTATCCAGAAAAAAACTTGCTGGAATTTTGATAGGAATTGTGTTAAAGCTATAGGTCGTTTGGGGAAAAACTGACATTTTTACTATGTCGATTCTTCCAGTCCATGAATGCAGTATGTCTGTCCATTTATTTTGATCTTCTTTGATATATTTTATTAGTATTTTGTAATTTTTAACATGCAGCATCTGCATGTGTTTTGTTAGGTTTCTACCTATTTCAGATCTTTGGAGTGATTATAAATGAGACTGTGTTTTTAATTTCAGTGTCCACGTTTGTTTTTAGTATATGGAAATGCTATTAATTTCTATGTGTTGATCTTATACCCTGCAACTTTGCTGAACTCACTTATTCGGTTTAGAAGTACTATTACAAATTCCATGGAACTTTCGACATAGACCATCATGGACTGAATTGTGTTTCTCCAAGGTCTATATGTTGAAGTGCTAACCCTTAGAATGTGACAGTATTTGGAGATAAGGCCCTTAAAGAGGTAAATAAGTTAAGTGAGCTTGTTAGGGTAGGCCCTAATTCAATACATCTGGAGTCCTTATAAGACGAGATCAGGTTTTACAGAAAGAAGCACATCAAGGAGAAAAGGCCATATGAGGACATCGCATGAAGGTGATCATCTGCAAGCCAAGGAGAAATCATACCAGCTGATACCTTGATCTTGAACATCTAGCCTCCAGAACAGTGAAAAAATAAATTTCTGTTGTTTAAACTACCCAACCATGATATTTTGTTATGGCATCCCTAGGAAACTAATACAGACCATCATCTCATCCGAAGATGGAGCGTTTTATTTTTTTCATTCCAATCTCTATGCATTTTATTTCCTGTCTTGCTTATTACAGTGCTAGGATTCAAGTTAAAATAAGAACAAGAGTTGTCTGGTCAGAAATCCATACCTTGTTTCTCGTCATAAGTCAAAACATTTAGCCTTTCAGTATTAAGATGTTTACTTTAGGTATTTCAAGCTGAGGGATTCTCTCTCTATTTTTAGTATGCTGAGGGTTTGTTTTTTTTTTTAAGAAATAATGATTAGATGTTGAAAAATACTTTGTGATGTAAGCTATTGTTGTGTATTTCTAATTTAATTACATTACAGTCAGAGGACATGACTTGAATCTTTTAAATGTATTGATTCTTGTCTTATGGGCCATTATATGGACTATCTTAGTAAATATTCCATTTTCACTTGAAATGTGTGTGTTCTGCTGCTCTTGGCTGGAGGATTCTACAAATGTCAAGTAATTCAAGTTGGTTGATAATATTTGTCTTAGTTTGGGCTGCTGTAAGAAAATAGCACAGACTGAGTGGCTTATAAACAGCAGAAATTTATTTCTCATAATTCTAGAGGCTGGAAGTGAGATCAGGGTATCAGCATGGCCAGTGAGGGCTCTCTTCTGAGTCACTGACTTCTTGTATCCTCACAGTGCAGAAGGGGCTAGGGAGCACTGTGGAATTTCTTTTATAAGAGCACGAATCCAATTCAGGAGGGCTCTACCCTCATGACCTAATCACCTCCCAAAGAACCCACCTACTAAAACCATCACATTTGGAGTTAGGATTTAAACCTATAAATATGGAGCGAGCACAAATATTCAAACCATAGCAGTATTGTCTAAGTTTTTCTTTTTTGACTGATTTTCTGTTGACTTGTTTTATCAGTTATTTGAGAGGATTATTGAAGTCTCTGGAAATAAAAGTAGATTTGTCTATGTCTCTCTGTAATTCTTATTTTTTTAATTAATTAATTAAAATTTTCTATGGTGACATTGGTTAACGAAATTCAATAAGTTTCAGCTGTACACTTTAACAGTAAGGCATATATATATATTTACATTGTGTGTCCACCTGCCATACTTAGATTTCTTTCTGTCACCAATATTGACCTCCTTTATCCCATCTACCTCCTCCTTCTCCCTCCCCTCTACCC
>NW_006431727.1:0-245 GCF_000325575.1 Pteropus alecto | reverse complement strand
TCACTGTCTGGCATATTTCACCTAGTAAGATGCCCTTAAGGTCTATCCATGTTCTTGCAAATGGCAGGATTTTCTTCTTTTCTATGAGTAAATTTTATATATTATATATTCTTTATCCATTCATCCACTGATGGACAGTTCTGTTGTTCCCATGTCTTGGATTCTCGCAGACACAGAAAGAAGAACAGTGAGTGTCAGGGCTGAGGGTTAGGAAATTGGGGAGATGTTGGCCTAGAGTACAGACT
>NW_006431726.1:0-481 GCF_000325575.1 Pteropus alecto | reverse complement strand
AGAAGTTTGAAAACCATTCTGTATCTTTCTGGATTGTTGTTACCAACGAGGAATGATTCTGCTCTAGTATTAGGTAAGCTAAAAAAAGAAACGAGAAGTAATTCTTATAACATGGTATTTTGAATAATCTAGATAGATTATAATACATTTTGACTTTTATTCTGAAATTTGATGTATTGTTTAAGATTAGAATAATCTGGGATAAAGTTGATTTTATCGAGAAAAATTAATGAAATAATAAAGAAGAAAAAACATTTTAAAAGCGGCAAGAAAATACTACACTATCTTTTACAATATTTCATTTAATCAATCTTAACAAATAATCTATATTTCTCAATACTTTCATCTCCTAAGTATGTCTTTGATCTATGAAATCAGAATAGATATGTTTGTACACGTATTCATAAAATACTTTCTGCAGTCAGTCTGACATTTAAACCTTGGATGATTTCAGAAAAACATTTCACAATTAGTTTAAAAG
>NW_006431725.1:0-290 GCF_000325575.1 Pteropus alecto | reverse complement strand
AGTATACAGTACATTGGTTAGACATCTATGTCGTTTATAGAACGATCCAACCAATTGCTCCCTCCCTCCCTTGACCCTCTACCTAGCCATCATAATAATGTTAACTGCATTCTCTCTGCCATGCTCCCCATCCCCGTGACCAACTACGAACTACTAATATGTACTTCTTTAACCCTTCACCCCATTTTCCCAGTCCCCCAAACCCCCTCCCCTCTGTCCTCATCAAATTTTCCACTATATTTGTGTCTGTTTTTTATTAGTTTGTCCTTTTTGTTCCTTAGATTCCACAT
>NW_006431724.1:0-547 GCF_000325575.1 Pteropus alecto | reverse complement strand
TGTGAGTGAAATCACGTGGCATTCGTCTCTGTCTGTCTGTCTGACTCCCGTCAGTACCCTCCAGGTCCATCCACGTTGTTGCAGATGGCAAGATTTCGTTCTTCTTTTTAATGGCCGAGTCATAGTCCATTGTATGTATATATTTCTTCGTGATCCGTTTGCCCATCGAATGCCTCCATATCTTGGCTACTGTGAATAATGCTGTCATGAACATACAGATTCGCACGTTTCCTCAAAGCAGTGTTTTGAGTTTCTTGGGATAAATACCCAGAAGTGGGATGACTGGATCCTTCTTTGTCTCTTTTTATAGCCTTGGTTTGAAAGTGTATTTTGTCTGGCATAAGTATGGATATCCCGGCTCTTTTGTTTATTTCCATTTTCATGAAACATCGTTTTCCGTCTCTTTACTTTCATTCTGTGTATCTTTCAACCTGAAGTGACTCTTTCGTAGGTAATATATGTAAGGGTCTTGTTTCTTATCCATCCAGCCACCCTAACTTTTAATTGGAGCGTTTAATTCATTTATGTTTAAAGTAATTATTGATAG
>NW_006431723.1:0-1186 GCF_000325575.1 Pteropus alecto | reverse complement strand
TACATATTCATAATGGTAACCACACACCAAAGATGGTAACCATTTTTTACATATTCATAATGGTAACCACTCACCAAAGATTCAGAACTGAAGTATATAACACAAAACAAGAAAGATCAGAGGTAAAACCAACAAAAGCCAAGCAAAATAGAGAAAACAGAAACACAAGGACAAGTATGCAATGGAAACACTGAGCTATGAGAAAGCAAAAGATAAAGTGGCTATAAGAAGACCCCATCTTTCAATAAATGTAAATAGACTGAACTCACCAATAAAAAGGCACAGATTTGCAGAATGGATCAAAAAACAAAACCCAACAATATGGTCCCTTAAGAAGACATATCTCAGTTCCAAAGACAAATATAGACTCAAAGTTAAAGGACAGAAAATGATATTTCAAGCAAATAGTATTCAGAGAAAAGTGGGAGTAGTGGTACTAATATCAGATGAAATAGACGTCAAAATAAAAATGGTAAAAAAGATATTGAGGGAGCACAGAAATATGTAAAGCAATTACTAACAAAACTAATGGGAGAAACAGGCCAAAAAATATCATAGCAGGGGGGATAAAAACTGCACTGTCAGATATGGACAGATCATCCAAACAGAAAATCAATAAGGAAATAATAACATTCTTAAATGACACATTAGACCAACTGAACATAATTGACATATACTTCCCCAAACAGCTGCTTATACATTCTTCTCTAGTGCACTTGGATCATTCTCAAGAATTGACCATATACTGCAACATAGAAATAGCCTCAAAAAATATAACAGGGTTGAAATCATACCAACCATATTTTCTGATCATAATTCTTTGAAACTAGAGATCAACTGCAAAAAAAAAAAAAAATCAGAAGAACCACAAATACATGGAGATTAAACAACATGCTACTGAAGAATGACTGGGTCAGAGAAAAAATAAAATGAGAGATCAAGAGATACATAGAAATGAATGATAATAATAGTACAGCACATCAAAACTTTTGGGACATGGCTAAAGTGGTCATAAGAGGAAAGTTCATATCATTACAGGCCTACCTCTATAAAAAAAAGGACGAGCCCAAATAAACAACTTAACACTTCACCTTAAAAACAAACAAACAAACAAAAAACTAAATAATAAATAAAGGAAGAACAAATTAATTCTAAAGTCAGCAGAAGGAAAGAAATAATCGAAATT
>NW_006431722.1:0-690 GCF_000325575.1 Pteropus alecto | reverse complement strand
ATGTTCAAGTCTTTAATCCATTTTAAGTTAATTTTAGTGTATAGTGTAAGATAGTGGACCAGTTTCATTCTTTTGCATGTGGCAGTCCAGTTTTCCCAACACCATTTATTAGACTATCCTTTCCACATTGTATATTCTTGGCTCTTTTGTCATAAATTAATTGACCATATGTATTTGGGTTTATTTCTTGAATAAATAGTATTTCCTTGAGAGTTTCAAGGCTATACCCACCCCTCTCCCAAAAAAAACCCTTGAGATATGTGGAAAATAGCTTATCCCCAAGAATCAAGAGTTAAAGGCACCTTGCTGGGCTTGGGCAACCCGGGCCTGCCAAGTTAATCCTTCAATGCAACAAACAATGAAATTAGAGCAGAAATAAATAAATTCTAAAGTCACTTTTAAAGAGGCCAAATAATTTTTAGGCCCCAAAACAGGAACGCAGCTAAAACATGATGATAAAATTGTAGTTTCCACTAAGGTACCAAGGATTGTTGTATACCAAAGGGAGGCTCCATGCCAAAATGCAGAATTTACAAAAATGAATCGAAGCAGTCAGATGACTCAGGCTCCTCTCACTCAGATTATAAACATAAAGAGTGAATCTTAACTGGGACAAAGAGGGAGAAAAGTCTTAACTGGGACAAAGAGGGAGAAAAAGTCTTACCTTTGAGTGAAGACTGAAATGTTGAT
>NW_006431721.1:0-636 GCF_000325575.1 Pteropus alecto | reverse complement strand
TGAATATTTGATTCCACTCCTTTCTGGCTTGTAATTTTTGTGCTGAAAAGTTCAAGGATAATCTCATGGGTTTTCCTTTATAAGTTACCATCTTCTTTTCCCTGGCCACCCTGAGAATTGTCATTGTCGTTGATTTCTGATAATTTTAATACAATGTGTCTTGGTGAAGGCCTTCTTGAGTTGAGATCATTGAGTGTTCTATTGACTCCTTGAATTCCAAACTCCAGCTTATTCCTTAAATTTGGGAAATTCTCTTCCACTATTTGCCTGAAAATGCTTTATAATCCCTGCTCCTTTTCCCAGCCTTTGATAATGCCCGTTATTCTTATGTTTCCTTTCTTTATGGTATCAGCTAGTTCTTGTATTTCTCTTTCATTATTTTTTATTCTTTGGTTTCTCTCTTCTTTCTTCTGATTTATTTCCAGATTTCTGCCTTCAATATCTCTGATCCTTTCCTCCATTTGGTAGACTCTTTCCGAAGCTTATTATTTCATTTTTCAACTCTTGCAGTGTGTTCTTTATCTTCAGAAGGTCTATTTGGTTCTTTTTGAAAGTTTCAATCTCCTTGATAAAGAACTCATTCTGCTTATCTAGTTGTTTCTTCAATTCTTGAAATTGTTGATATGAATTGTTTTG
>NW_006431720.1:0-762 GCF_000325575.1 Pteropus alecto | reverse complement strand
TTTTCTAAGTACTGTTCCATTTCTTCTAGGTTATTGAATTTGGTGCTATATACTTTGTCATAGTATTCCTGTATGATCCTTTGTATATCTGCTGTGTCTGTTGTAATTTCCCCTCTTTGATACCTGATTTCATTTATTTGTGTCCTTTTTTTTTTTTTTTCTTTAGTGAGTCTAGCCAGGGCTTTGTCAATTTTATTAACCTTCTCAAAGAACCAGCTCTTTATTGTATTTAATGTTTTTCATTTTTTTTTGTTTTTAATTTAATTTTTTCTGCTCTAAGTTTTATTCTTTCCTTCTGCTGTCTTTAGGCTTCATTGCTCTTCCTTTTCTAATTTTTTAAGATGAAGCTTTAAGTTGTTTATTTAGGCTCATTGTTTTTGGAGGTGGGCCGTTATGATATGAACGTTCCTCTTGTTACAGCTTTTGCTGTGTTCCAAAATTTTGATATGTTTTTGTCTCATTATCATTCATTTCTATGTATCACTTGATCTTTCTTTTCATTTCTTCTCTGACCCAGTTATTTTTCAGTAGTATGTTGTTTAATCTCCATGTATTTGTGATTCTTCTTGCTTTCTTTTACAGTTGATCTCTAGTTTCAAAGCATTATGATCAGAGAATATAGTTGGTATGATTTCAACCCTCTTATATTTGTTGAGGCTATCTTTGTGTCCCAGTATTTGGTCAATCCTTGAAAATGTTCCAGGTGCACTAGAGAAGAATGTATAAGAGCCATTTTGGGATGAAAGGCTCTGTAAATGTCAA
>NW_006431719.1:0-832 GCF_000325575.1 Pteropus alecto | reverse complement strand
GCCCCACTGAGAACTATTATTCTAGGCAATAAAAATGTGTCATACAACACTTTTCACTTTTGGTAAAGAAATAACTTTATATCTCCCTCCATTATTCTGAGAATTACTCATTAATGAATTTTTCTATTTAATATATATTGATTGAATGCCAGGAGTTGGATGCAAAGTAATGAAACAAAGAGTGATCCTTAGCCTCATGAAGCTTTCAATCTTCAGGAGGAGAAAAAACTTTTAACAAGTTCACAGTGAAATGGTTATATGAATACATATTGGAATAGTATTATAAAGGTGAAAGACAGTCGTTCATGATAGTGAAATAAGCATCCAGACAGGAAAGTGTAGACAAAACTTTTTCAATAAAAAGTTTAAGATGAAAATGCTACTTTAATAGTCGTAAATTAATGACATAATATACTCCAGGAAAAAATAAATGAGAATGAATGGAACAATAGCTAGGGTTTTCAGACTTTTGTCAGCAGATGGAAGCAGTGCAAATAAATATTATGTCGGCAAGAAAGAGAGATAGAGAGTGAAAGACAGAGATGAAAGCCTAGCTTCTTGTGGTCTGGAAGTGGGAGTAGGGTGGGAGGCGTGGAACTCATTCCAAGAAGAATCCAGACAAATCCTAATCTCAATAAATTCGTTTATAAAACAAAGAGCTAGATATCTTCCAATTTTTTTTCCCCAGCTCTTAGTTTTTTAATGTAAATATTTGGCAATTACCTGTTGATTTCCCAAATTATTTAACCAGCTTGATATTTCTGAAACCCAAGTTTTCTAAGAACCACAGTCCAGACTCGTTAATAATTTTAATAGCAAAGGTGGTATTTTA
>NW_006431718.1:0-900 GCF_000325575.1 Pteropus alecto | reverse complement strand
ATATTCTGTGTTCTTGGATTAGAAGAAGCAACATAATTAAAATGACGCATTACCTAAAGCATTATACAGATTTAATGCAATCCCCATCAAAATCCCATCGGCAATTTTTAAAGAAATAGAACAAAAAAATCATCAGATTTGTATGGAAGTACAAAAGACCCTGAATTGCCAAAGCCATCCTGAGAAAAAAGGACAAGGCTGGAGGCATCACTCTGCCTGACTTCAAGTTTTATTACAAAACGACAGTAATCAAAACGGCACAGTATTGGCAGCAAAACACATATATAGACCAGTGGAACAGAATTGAGAGTCCAGAAGTAAATCCATGTTTATATGGGCAAATAATTTTCGACAAAAAAGCCAAAATCATATAGTTGAGAAAGGAAAGTCACTTTAATAATGGTGCTAGGAAAACTGGAAAGCCACCTACAAAAAAATTAAACTAGACTGTTGTCTATCACCTACACCAAAATTAACTCAAAATGGATTAAGGACCTAAATATAAGACCTGAAACAATAAAATGCATGGAAGAAAACATAGGAACTCATCTCAAGGACCTTGTACTTAAAGAGGATTTTATGAATTTGACCTCCAAGGCAAGAGAAGTAAAAGCTAAAATAAATGAATGGGACTATATCAAACTAAAAAGCTTCTGCACAGCAATAGAAACCATCAACAAGGTAAAGAGACAATCATCCGAATGGGAAAATATATTTGCAATCAATGCCTCTGATAAGGGCCTAATATTCAAAATATACAAAGAACTCATACAACTCAATAACAACAAAAAAACAAATGATGCAATCAAAAAATGTGCAGAGAACCTGATCAGACACTTCTCTTAAGATACAGAAATGGCCAACGAACATATGAAAAGATGCTCAATATCGCTAGCTATT
>NW_006431717.1:0-748 GCF_000325575.1 Pteropus alecto | reverse complement strand
ATCAGATTTGTATGGAAGCACAAAGGACCCCGAATCATCAAAGCCATCCTGAGGAAAAATAAACAAACAAACACGAGACTGGACGTATCTCTCAGCCCGACTTCAAACCATACTACGAAGCAACAATAATCAAAACGGCATGGTACTGGCAGAAATACAGACACACAGACCAGCGATATAGAATCAAGAGTCCGGAAATAAACCCATGTTTATATGAGCAAATAATTGTCGACAAAAAAAGCCAAAAATGTACAGTGGAGAAAGGAAAGCCTCTTCAATAAATGGTGCTGGGAAAACTGGAAAGCCACCTGCAAAAGAATGAAACTAGACTGTTGTCTATCACCACACACCAAAATTAACTCAAAATGGATTAAGGACCTGAATATAAGACCTGAAACAATAAAATGCATAGAAGAAAACATAGGAACTAAACTCAAAGACCTTGGACTTAAAGAGGATTTTATGAATTTGACCTTGAAGGCAAGGGAAGTAAAAGCAATAATAAATGAATGGGACTACATCAAACTGAAAAGCTTCTGCTCAGCAAAAGAAACTGTCGACAAGGTAAAGAGAAAACCATCCACGTGTGAAAATATATTTTCAAGCAACTCCTCCGATAAGGGCCTAATATCCAAAATATACAAAGAACGCATACAACTCAATTTTAACAAAAACAAACGATCCCATCAAAAAATAGGCAGACAACATGAACGAACACTTCTCCCAAGAAGACATACAAATGACCAAC
>NW_006431716.1:0-678 GCF_000325575.1 Pteropus alecto | reverse complement strand
GATGAATCGCTCAGGGTCACACACCACCAGTCCGTGGCAAAGCCAGCATTTAACACCTGGTCCGTGTGGGGCGAAGGCCAGCACTCGGGGTGCACCCTTGTCTCTAGCCGCACCTCTCTCCCCTTTGCGTGAAAGGCCTGTGAGTTGTGTTTGCTCCCTGGTCCTGTCCTCACCCTCGACTGCCCGGAACCGGCTGCTGGCTCCGGCCTGCGGATTAGAGGCATTCTCTCGGCGGAGGCCCCGTGACAGGGGGGGCATTGCGCAGCAGACTTTCTGGTCCGAGGTTTTAAGTTGCCCGTGTCGCTTCGAGCTGCGCTGGACGCTTGGAAGCCTGCGTCTGTGCAGCCTCGTTGAATCCAGCGAACGCCGCTCGAAATCAAAGGGGAGGCGAGCTGGCACCTGTTGGGCACACGCGCCAGGCAGCCTGTGATGAACCCCGCTCCCCGCCGGCTCCCGAGAAGAGAGGGGGCCTTCATTTCACCGGCACGTGCACCTTTTTCTGCGTGATGCAGAGACCGGCTCCAGCAACACAGACGCGTGGCCACTGGTGCAGATCAGAAGCCACACCTGGGTCTGCTCAGCAGGCGGGAACAACAGGCCCACCAGGCAGCGCGAAGAAAAGCCGATGAAAGCCGCAGGGGGAGATGCAGGAGTGCGTGTGCCGGGGGCGGATGCAGG
>NW_006431715.1:6981-8838 GCF_000325575.1 Pteropus alecto | reverse complement strand
TACAAGGGGATAAAATGCTTTGCCAAAAGTAACATACAATGTAAATATAGTAAAGGGTCTGTTTTTCGAATCTCCAAAGCTAGATTGGCTGAGTCACATCCAGTAGCTTCCAAGACCATTTAGACAGTCCATGCGGCAGATGCATGAGGAAGAGAGCAAGGCTCACATAGATAAAAGCCTTCCCTCAAACATGAGTTCTGCAACAGGATACCTGAGGAGGATGTGCTGAATGTATGGCAGCATTTTCATAGTCTCAAATTTGCAAAGCACTTTATAACATCTGAAAGCACATTATTTCATTTGATCCTCATAAGGAGGGAGTTGGCTAAGACAAATGTCATAGTTCCCACTTGATTCAGAGACATTAAATATTTAGCTCAAGATCACAAATCTAGTTGCTGAGTGACATAACTAAACTGAAATCTTCTGGGTATCTATACAAAATTTTGAAAGAATTTAGTCAAAAAGATATATGTATCCTATGTTTATTGCAGCATTATTCGTGGTGGCCAAGACATGGATATAAACAAAATGTCCTTTTATGATTGGATAAAGTTGTGGTACATATATACAATAGAATACTACTCAGTCATAAGAAAAGATAAAATCCTGCCATTTGTGATAATAGAGATGGATCTTGAGAATATGCTAAGCAAAATAAGTCAGACAGAAAAAGTCAAGAACTATATGATTTCACTCATATGTGGGATATAAAACAGAAAGCAAGAAACCAACAAATGAGACAAACAAAACCCTCATAGACACAAACAGTATAGTGGTTATCAGAGAAGAAAGTAGATGAGAGGGAGGTAGAGGCAGTCAAATATGTAGTGACAGAAGGAGATTTGAGTTCATGTGGTGAACACAGAACTCAATATACATGTGATGTATTATAGAATTTTACACTTGAAACTTATATGATTTTTATTAACCAATGCCACCCCAATAAATTTAATTAAGAAAAACAAAAAAATTTAAATGTATTTGAATTTAAAAGAGAAATTGAATGCTCAAATTTCTTTTTATTTCTCATTGTCTTTCCAGTATGAGTAAGTAGAGGATGATCTATGAGTTGGTTATGTTTTCTTCTTCTTTTGAGCATTAAACTATACCTTGAAAATAGTTTTAAAAGCACCCGATTTGAGGAAAAGATTTTTAGGGAGTCAAGAACCAAAATGCCAGGATAAGACCCAAGAGCCAAGTAGAGATCCCAATACTCTCAATCTTAAACATATTTCCTAGCAGCAGCTTTAAACCACCTCATAGTTACTTGTAGCCAACTCTTAGCTATTCATTGTTGATTTAACTCTTAGAATAATTACATTTTAAAACCAGTGAGATTTTAGTTCAATCTTTTTTTTTTTTCATATAAGAGAAGTGAATTCCATAATGCTTAGGTGATTTTTCCCAATGTCAAACAACTAAATGGTGGCAGAATAGCAATTTGTTGATAATAATCTTTTAGTTGCTGGCAAGCTTTAATCTCTGGTTATCTTACATTTTATTCAATTTAATTGCTTCTATGGGCCAATAATGCAAGTGCAGGAAGGACAAATCATTGTACATTTTAGCTTGGTTTGAAAAAAATTCTAAAAATTACTGACTTTTACAATCAGATTGTTTTCAAAAAGGCTATATTCCATAAACTCTCATAATGAATAGCCTATTGTATTAGTTACACACACACAGCTCAATAAGTAAAGGGAGTATGTTTAGATCTAGAAACACAGGCTCTTAGAGCTACAAGGAACCTGCCAATTTTGTGAATATCTAATGCATAGATCCAAGTATTCACCTAACATTTGCCCGATTCTCTCTAAGAACTACAAATATCTACGAATACAGCCTTTTTTTTTT
>NW_006431715.1:4336-6968 GCF_000325575.1 Pteropus alecto | reverse complement strand
TTTTTAAGGATCTCTGATTTGGAGTTGTAGGGCTTTCTTGTGAGGAACCTAATGCCACATGTGTGGGTTCTGGTTCTGTCTCCCATAGCTGCAAAGAATAAGTCTCGTTACTTTCTCAAATTATAGCTCTTCGCTTTCTGAAAACAGCTGTTAGGTCCATTCAATCTCCAGTGTCACTCACTACCAAACTATTACCCCTGTGATATTTAATGGGGAGCAATGTCAGATGGCTGTGAAGAATACATATGAGATTTAAAGCTTAATTTCATTCTAAAACAGTCAATAGGAAAAGCTTCATCCCCATAGGCCTTCCAGTGGAGAGGAGCAGAAGGCTCTGGCTCTGATTTCCCAAGCAGGATACGGATGGCTTTCTCAATAGGGAATGGGAAATGAGTGCAGTTATCTTGCTGGAGTTGGGAAAGGATCTGCTCTGTTCTTTGTGGAGAAACAAGAGGCAAGGGAGAAAACTTAAGGTGATCAAAGTACTCCTGGCAATAAAAGTGTTTAAAAAAATTGTCATGCTAGCTTTGTGGAGAGTGAGGTGGCCAAACTGAAATCTCCAAAGTGAGATAAAGATAGTGAGAGATGTGACAGAATAATTATTACACACACACACACACACACACACACACACACACAATGGTCAGAGGTGGACATAATGGTCCTGACATGCCAATGGCAAGACATTTTCTAAAGGTGAGAAACATATTTTCACTCTTTAAAATCAGTTTTAAAGGGATATAATTTTAGTCCATTTCCCTTTCCCCAACACATCTTAGGAACAAATATGCTTCAGGGCTATATGCATTGCAGTTCCCAAGTCTGTAGCAAAACAGAATGATTAGTTGTTATGCAGTAATCCCCTCTGTATCTCTTAGTTTCCACTGTGAATAGGTTTTGAAAACTTCAGGAAAATAATATTTTTCATATTCCTGGTGCTGTACACCCTGTATAACTTTCAAAACCATGGATATCCAAAACCATAGATAGTGTATTAACTTCTATGAGAATCATTTTGAACAAGGCTAATCTATGTAGTTTATCTAAGGATCTCAAATTGAGGATAAATGTTCATGTTTTGAATAATCAACATAGGGAAAAGAGACACTGTTTTCCTCATATGACACTATGAAGGGAAGTGGAATCTACCTTTGTCTTCTAAGGAGTTACAGTCATTAAAACTGCAACCACCATCACATTCACCAGCCCATGCCCTCATCTAATGTAAAAACACATGTACATATTCATATACCTATATTTCACCCACCACTCCTTACCTATACATAGTCCTTTGTGTACACTCATACATCTATGTTACTTTTCTGCCACTTTCTTTCTTTCTGTTTCTTAAGCAAGAGTACACTTGGACTCTGCAGTTTTCAAGGTATAGAGATGGGTTGATGCATTAAATTGAGGTATCTTTAAAAGAGCAGACCACAAGGAAATTTTAGAGACTTGGGTTCATTTCACCTAGAGTAGATTCCTACAGTAGAATCTAAAAGTAATATGACAACTTATATTACATAATATACCTCGATACCTCTGAATCCCTAAAATTTTCCCTATGATTTAATATACATAGATTCTAAAAAAATCTTTGTTTAATTGAAATCAATCTATATATGTACCATGTTCACTACCCAACTACAACTACACTACTTACCATAGGCTCAAAGAAGACAAACTGTGTTTTAAAAATAAATAAAATAAAAACTCTGAAGAATCAATTATTTAAATAAAAAATATTCCCTGGCCAAGATTTTATTTTCTTTTTTTCACTCAGCCATAAAAAAAAAAACACAAAAGAATAAAATTTTGCCATTGTAAAACATGGATGGCCTAGAGGATATTGTGCTGAGTGGAGTCAGACAGAAAAAGACAAATGCCATGTGATTTCACTTACATGTAGAATCTAAAGAATAAAACAAACAACATAGAAACAAATTCATAGATACAGAGAACATTTTGATGGCTGGTAGATGGGAGAGAGATTAGAGAGTGGGTGAAAAAAAGGAAATCATTAAGAAATATAAATTAGTAGTTACAAAATGATCATGAAGATGTAAAGTATAGCATAAAGAATATAGTTAATAATATTGTAATAACTATATATGGTGTCAATAGGTACTAGATTTGTTGGGGTGATCATTGTTTTATTTACATAAATGTCTAATCACCATGATGTGCTCTTGAAACTAATATAATATCATATGCCAACGGTAATTAAAAAATAAAAATAATATTGAAAAAAGAAATACAAATTGGTAGTTACAAAATAGTCATGGGGATGTATAGTACAAGGAATATAGTTAATAATATTGTAATAACTATGTGTCAGATGGGTACTAGATTTATTAAGGTGATCACAAGTTATATAAATGTCTAATCACTGTTGTACATCTGAAACTATATAATATTGTATGTCAGCTGTAATTGAAATATTTTTAAAAAGTATATTTTAAAAAAGCTCGTGAATTTCCCTTTTTGCAGTATCTGAGAATTTTCCTCCAACTCACCATTTTCTCAGTGATGTAACTATGACTCTTTTCTTAGTCTTGTCATGGATGATCAGCTTGCACTGACTGAGAAAAGAAATCATGCAGACTGGAAGGAGAAAGGCAATGTCCTTACA
>NW_006431715.1:0-2964 GCF_000325575.1 Pteropus alecto | reverse complement strand
TAACCACTAATCTGTTTTCTGTCTGTGAGTTTTTGTTTGTTTGTCTTGTTCTTTTGTTGCTCTCAGTTATCCCACATATAAGTAAAATCATATGTTCTCGAGATTTTGTCTTATTTCAATTTTTGATTAAATTCATTGGGGTGACATTGGTTAATAAAATTATATAGGTTTTAAGTGTACAATTCAACATCATCTGCACATTGCACTCTGTTCACTACCCAAAGTCAAATCTCCTCCTGCCACTATACAGTTGACCACTTTTGTCCTTATCTACCTCCGCTCCCTATTTTCTGTCTAGAAACTACTAAACTGTTGTCTGTGTCTATGAGTTTTTGTTTGTTTGTCTTGTTCATTTGTTGCTTTTGGTTTTATATTTCACACATGAATAAAATCATATGCTTCTTAACTTTTTCTGTCAGACTTATTTTTATTTTTAATATTTTGATGAACCTTCAAACTGTTTTCTATGGTGGCTGTACCAATTTGTGATCCCAACAACAGTGTACAAGAGTTCCCTTTTCTCCTCATTCTCACCAACACTTTTTTGTTGTTGTTGTATTGATGATAGCCATTCTGATAGGTCTGAGGTGATATTTCATTGTGGTTATATTTTGCATTTCTCTTATGATTAGTGATGTTGAGCATCTTTTATATGTCTATTGGCCATCTGTCTATCCTCTTTGGAGAAATGCTTATTCAGATCCTCTGCCCAGTTTTAAATTGGATTGTTTGTTTTTTAGGTGTTGAGATATATCTTTATAAATTTTAAATATTAACCCTTTATCAGATGTAGCATAGGCAAATATCTTCTCCCATTCAGTAGATTGTCTTTTCATTTTTGTTGAAGGTTTCCTTTGTTGTGTAAAAACTTTTAAGTTTGATGTGATCCTATCTGCTTATTTTGTCCCATTTGCTTCCCTTGCCCGAGAAGATACATCAGAAAAAAATATTACTAAGAGCAATGTTAGTTTACTGCCTATGTTTTATTTTCAGCGTTTTATAGTTTCAGGTTTTACATTTAAGTCTTCAATTTATTTTGAAGTTATTCATATATATGGTATAAGAATGTGGTCCAGTTTCATTTTTGCATGTATCAGTTCAGTTTTTCTAACATCTTTTATTGAATAGACTGTCTTTACTTCATTTTGTATTTTTTCCTTATTTGTCATAGATTAAATGATCATATAGATGTGAATTTATTTTTATGCTCTCTATTCTCTTCCATTAATCTATATGTCTGTTTTTATGCCAGTACATTCTATTTTGATTACTATAGCCTTGCAATATAGTTTGAAATCAGGTAGTGTGATTCCTCTAACTTGTTCTTTTTTCTCATGATTGCCATGACTATTCAGGGTTTTTATGGTTCCATATAAATTTTAGGATTATTTGTTCTGGTTCAGTGAAAAATACCATTGGCATTTTGATAGGGATTGCATTGAATGTATAGATTGCTTGTGGCACTATGAACATTTTAATGATGTTAATTCTTCCTATCCATGAGCACAGTATAAGTTTCCATTTATTTGTGTCTTCAATTTTTTCTTCAAGGACATAATTTTCTTAGTACAGATTTTTACATCTTTAGTTAAATTTATTTCTAGGTATGTTATTGTTTTCAGTGAAATTATAAATGACATTTTCATCTTAATTTCTCTTTCTGAATGCAACTGATTTCTGAATATTAATTTTGCACAGTGTTGCTTTACTGAATTTATTTTTCAATTTTGCTAGTTTTTTTGGTAGAATCTTTAGGGTTCTCCATATATATTATCATGTCATCTGCAAATGATGACAGTTTTACTTTTTCATTTTTTTAATTTGGATGTCTTCTCTTTTTCTTGTCCCATCGCTGTGGCTAGGACTTTCAATACTATGTTAAATAAAAGTGGTGAAAGTGGACCTCCTTATTTTATTCTTGATATTAAGAAAAACACTTTTAGCTTTTCCCTGTTCAGTATGATGTTAGCTGTGGGTATATCATATATGGCCTTTTTTATGTTGAGGTATGATTCTTATATTCCCACTTTTTTTGAGAGTTTTTATCATAAATGGATGCTGGATCATGTCAGATGCTATTATGCATCTACTGATATGATCATATAATTTTTATTTTTCAATTTGTTAATGTGGTGTATCACATTAATTGATGTGTGGATATTGAATCAATCTTGAATCCTGGGAATAAATCCCACTTTATCTTGGTGTATGATCTTTTTAATGTATTGCTGCATTTTGTTTGCTGATATTTTCTTGAGGAATTTTGCACCTATGTTTATCAACGATATTGGCCTATAATTTTTTTGGTAATATTTTTGTCTGATTTGGGAATCAAGGCAATGGTGGCCTCATAAAACAAACTTGGTAGCCTTCTCTCCTCTGGAATTATTTAGAATAGTTTCAGAAGTATAGATATTAATTCTCTTTTGAATGTTTGGCAAAATTCACCTGTGAAGCCAACCAGTTCTGGACTTTTGATTGTGAATATTTTTTTATTACTGATTCGATTTTTTAGTAGTAGTCAGTCTATTCATATTTTCTGTTTCTTCTTGATTCAGTCTGATAAGATTATACGTTTCTTGGAATTTATCCATTTCTTTCAGATTGTCCAATTTGTTTAGCATACAATTGTTAGTAGTATTTTCTTATAATCCTTTGTATTTTCATGGTGTCAGTTGTCACTTTTTCTCTTTCATTTCTGATTTTATGTATTTGGGTCCTCTTTCTTCTTATCTTAAAAAGTCTGGTTAAGGTTTATCAATTTTGTTTATCTTTACAAAGAACCAGCTTTTGATTTCACTGATATTTTGTATTGAGTTTTTAGACCCTATTTTGTTTATTTTTACTGTAATTGCTATTTTTTCCTTCACTCATTTTTGGCTATTTGCTGATTTTATCTAGATACTTTAGGTGTCAGTTTAGATTGAGTTTTTTTTAAAATTAAAATTATTGGCATGACATTGG
>NW_006431714.1:0-843 GCF_000325575.1 Pteropus alecto | reverse complement strand
TCACCTCTGGCTTTTTTCAAGAATGCAGACTCTTATTTGTTCTGCTAGTGTTCTTTCAGCTTTGTAGATCTGTAGTTTGTTGTCTGTCATTAATTTGGGGGAAATTCTTAATCATTATTCTAGTATTTCTTCCCTATTCTCTATTCTGGAAATCCAGTTATGTGTATGCTAAACTTCTGCAATTATCCCTCAGTTTTTGAATGTTCTGTTTTTGTTTTTCTTTCATTTTTCCTCTTTGAATTTTAATTTGAGAAGTTTTGTTAACCTCTTTTTAGTCTCACTGATTATTTCCTTAGCCAATTCCAGTTTATGTATGACTCCATCAAAGGCATTCTTCTGTTATAATATTTTTAATATTACATTTATTTATTTTTATCTTATTGATGCAGAACAGGGCAAATTTCCCTCAGTGGGTTGGGAGAGGGGGAGACCAAGCCCTGCACCGAAAGAAGAAGGTCCTTTGGCAGAGAGTGTAGAAAGAATTCACACACACCAAAGTTAAAAGTCAAAAGGAAAGTTTATTAGAAAAGAGTAACGCTCCATAGACAGAATGGTCTCCTCTCAGAGGCGGAGGGTGAGAGACCAAGAGAGACGTGAAGAGACAGTGAGTAGGGGGCACTGAGAGGGACCTAGAGGGAAGGAGACAATAGCGATGAGGACAGTGAGAGAGATGAGAAAGACACTGAGAGGGACCCTGAGTGTTCAGAGAATTCAGTGTATATATCATTCTTTAGTTCCTGTGAGTTATAGTTTAAAAAACTTTGTTAACCCATTTCTTTTTATATGGACATACAGTGAGAAGGGGACATACAGTGAGAAGGGGAGAAGTTTGTAGCATGAAAA
>NW_006431713.1:0-225 GCF_000325575.1 Pteropus alecto | reverse complement strand
TTATTTGGGCTCATTCCTATTTTTTGAGATAGGCCTCTTACCACCACTTTTGCCATGTCCCCAAATTTTGATACATTGTACTATCATTATCATTCATTTCTATGTATCTCTTGATCTCTTTTTATTTCTTCTCTGACCCAGTCGCTCTTCAGTAGCATGGTGTTTAACCTCCATGTATTTGTGGTTCCTACCGCTTTCTTTTTACAGTTGATCTCCAGCTTCAAA
>NW_006431712.1:0-2047 GCF_000325575.1 Pteropus alecto | reverse complement strand
CTGAGCCCTTTAAATCTAAGCAATTGATCAGAAAGAGACACAGGCTGGGGGCGAAGGTGGGAAGAGACTATGAACCTGCTTTGGACGGGGTGGTTCTGAAGTGCTTGTGAATTGTCTGGCACACAGCAGTGTGAGCACCTGTTTAGGAGTCATGTCACCTTGGGCATGGCTCAGGCAGTATAGTAGAGGAAATTCCACAGGAAAAGGACAAATCTTTGAGGACTGCCTAAATTTAATGAGCAGAGGAAAGAAAGGAACCCAGTAAAGATGATCCACAAAATGATTGCAGAAAGGCAGTATATAACTTAAAACAAAATGACTAGTGTTTTGACATTCAAATATATAAGCATATATAATAAACAAATAGTGATGTTGTTATAACTAGTGTGGAATCAGGATGGGCCCTAAAGATGGTCTAGTCAGAGGACATCTGGGGGCTAAACCCTTCAAGATAACTAACTAGTCATGTAAATAATTCTAAGAGCTGAGAAGCCACTGCTCTATCTGTTCTTTGTCCTTGGTGGCTATCATCTCAACTATCAAGATATTTCCTTATAATAAAAAAAAATCCCTCTTTAATATCGGTCCACATTTTCCCTTTTTATTTCTCTGGAATCAGGTAGAATACTGATCCCATTAATCACAAAGAATATAAAAATCTGATAAACAGAATGGCCTGAATGCCAAATAGCACTATGTTTTTAAAACTAATTTTAAGCCTACTAATAAAGGTAAATTAAGAGGAATTTAATGAACTGTTTACTTCTTGCCTCTACAATCCCCCCTGAAAAAAACAAACTGAGCAAACTATCAATTTGGTTCAGAGTAGCTTTAGAGAACCTTAGTAAGCTTAAAACAAAAACGTCAAAACAGTATCTCCAGCATTATACTATTTTTTTCCCTTATGTGTTATAGTACATAATTCTATTTAACAACTTATACAGCTTACTTCTATTTCTATAGATTTCAGGTAATTTTCACAATCAGAATACTAATAGAAAGCCTTGGTACCATAATGATATATCCTATCTTAGCAATTTACTATCTCACTATGCATAGATTGTTTCTAGAAGATGAAGAGCCATAATTGCACTATAAAAATTTTTTCAAGAAGAGTTGTAATAATTTTTAAATGTGGTCTGCAAACCAACCCAGGTTGGAAATACCACTTCAAGAACATTTTCAATGATATGTACAAAATAAGAGATTTCGGATCTTGAGAAGATACTGTTTATAGCAAAAACAGATTAATTAGAAACTCAGAATAGGAATTTGACTCATCTGTATGAAAAACAAGATTTTTTTGACAGTTAATCAATGTTACAATAAGGTCATTGTTATGTATGACATAAAGGCTGTACTTATTTTTTAAATAAACTTTCAGGTCTTAGTTGCTATATACACTCTACAAAGTTAATATTCTCATTATGTGTTAAGAGCCCCTGAAAATATAAACTCTGAAGACTTAATGACTACTTACAACCAAGGTCACAGTTAGCCATCTAAAATCTTTGAGGCTCTCATGCCAAGCCCTGACTCTGATTTTTTTAATTAAGTCTTTAAAGTTTCTGTCTCTCTGTTACTAAACAAAAGCTTTTCTCAATTTCTAATTTTGCAAACGTTTGTTGGCAATATTTAAAAAAGAATTTAAAATGGTTTTATCCTTGTCATATATACATGTCATTAGAGAAATGTTCACCCTTCTACACTTCAATGTTAGTTTCTATCATGTACATTGCAACAATTTTCTAGTCTATTCTTTCTCCCAAGTAATAAATGCACATGCACCCTTGAGAGGGAAAAATCAAGAAATCCCATTAGAATATCTGTACATTTCAAAAAAAAAAGAATGCACATGCTTGACTTACCTGGTTCACTGAGAAGATGATTTGACTGTATACATCACTTTGTGTGTACACTGCATATGTTTGGTCCACATATCCTTTTAGGAAGAGGTGTTTGAATGCTATAGTGTTATCTTCCTTGAAAGCTACCACCATCTGGTTACTTAGCCCAAAAAAGACCAGCTTAAAAGAAAAAAAAGAAA
>NW_006431711.1:0-844 GCF_000325575.1 Pteropus alecto | reverse complement strand
GATCCCCTTTACCCACTTTACCCTCCCCCAAACCCTACATTTGACCCCCTTTATGCCATCTACCTCATCTTTCCTCCTCCACCCCTCCCCCACTAGTAACCACTTTTCCATAGTCCTCTGGTAACCATTAGCATATAGTCCATGCCCATGAGTCTCTGTTGGTCCTGTTAATTTGTTGCTTTAAGGTTTATATCTCATATATAAGTGATATCATGTGATTTTCTGTTTTCTGTCTGGCTTATTTCACTTAGTGTGATTATCTCGAGGTCCATCCACATTGTTGCAAATGGCAATATTTCATCTGTTCTTATGGCTGAGTAATATTCTCTTCTATATCTGTACCACACCTTCTTTAGCCAATTATCTATCCTAAGGCACTTCGGTTGCTTCACTGTGAATAATGCTGCTATTTACATAGGTGTCTAGATACCTTTTTGGATATGGATTTTTAAGTCTTTGGGGTAAACACCTAGGAGACAGATTGCTAGATCATATGGTAGATCAATCCTGAGTTTCTTGAGGAACCTTCATACTGTTTTCCATAGTGTCTGTACTAATCTGCAGTCCCACCAGCAGTGTATGAGGGTTCTATTTTCTCTACATCTTCTCCAACATTTGTTATTATTTGTCCTGTTGATTATAGCCATTCTAACAGGTGTGAGATGGTATCTCATTATGGTTTTGATTTGCATTTCCCTACTAGCTAGCAATGTTGATCACCTTTTCATATGTTTGTTGGTGAATAAATATATGCCTGTTGAGGTCCTCTGCCAATTTTTTTGATTGGATCATTTGGATTTTTTTTTCTTGTATTGAGTTGTATGAGTTCTTTGTATATTTTGAA
>NW_006431710.1:0-620 GCF_000325575.1 Pteropus alecto | reverse complement strand
GATACAAAATCAACATTCAAAAATACATAGCATTCTTATAATCTAATAATGAAGTATCAGAAAAATAAGTTGAAAAAATAATTCCTTTTGCAATTGCAACAAAAAGAATAAAATACCTAAGAATAAATTTAATGAAACAAGTGAAGGACCTATATAATGAAAGCTGCAAGACCCTATTAAAAGGAATTGAAGAGGATACAAAGAAATGGAAAGATATTCTGTGTTCTTTGATTGGAAGAATCGACATAGTTAAAATGACCATATTACCTAAAGCATTATACAGATTTAATGCAATCTTCATCAAAATCCCATTGGCATTTTTTAAAGAAAAAGAACAAAAAATCATCAGATTTGTATGGAAGTACAAAAGAACGCAAATTGCCAAAGCCATCCTGTGAGGAAAAAACAAGGCTTGAGGCATCATTCTGCCATACTTCAAATTATACTCCAAAGTGACAGTAATCAAAATGGCATGGTATTGGCAGCAAAACAGACACATGGACCAGTGGAATAGAATCAAGAGTCCAGAAGTAAACCCCCATTTATATCGGCAAATAATTTTCAATAAAAAAGCCAAAAACATATAGTGGAGAAAGGAATGCTTCTTCAATAAATGGTGC
>NW_006431709.1:0-522 GCF_000325575.1 Pteropus alecto | reverse complement strand
ATCCCCTTCCTTTTCATATGTAAGAGTCTTGTTTTTTTGTCCTTTCAGCCACTCTATCTTTGGTTGAAGCACTTAATTCTTTTCCCTTTAAGGTACTTATTGATAAGAATGTAGCTGTTACCATTCTTTATTCCTGCTTTTAATACATGTTATTTCTTCTTAAAGAGGTCCTTCCAACATTTCCTGTAATAATGGCTTGGTATTTAGCTTATTTTTGTCTAGGAAACTCTTTATCTGTCCTTCAACTCTAAATGATAGCTTTGTTGGATAAATTATTCTTGGCTGTAGATCCTGGGTCTTCATCCTGTCAAATATTTTTTGCCAAGTCCTTCTGACCTTCATAATTTCTTTTGAGAAATCAGCTACCAGTCTTATGGGTGTTCCCTTATATGTAATTATTTGTTTTTCTCTTTCTGCTTTTAATATTCTTTGTATTTAACCTTTGGCATTTTAATTATGATGTGTCTAGGTATGAGCTTCTTCGGACTCCTGATTTTTGGAATTCTCTGAGCTTCCTGAGGT
>NW_006431708.1:0-752 GCF_000325575.1 Pteropus alecto | reverse complement strand
CACCTGGAGCACCTGGCTCAGGTGACCAGTGAGACTGCGCCACCAGGCCTGCAAGACACCTACCTACATAAGGCCACTCTACCAAGACTGGGAGACATAGCAGCTCTACCTAATACATAGAAACAAGCACGAGCAGGTAGCCAAAATGGGAAGACAAAGAAACATGTCCCAAATGAAAGAACAGAAAAAAAATCTCCAGAAAAAGAACTAAACAAAATACAGACAAGCAATCTACTAGATGCAGAGTTCAAAGCACTGGTTATAAGGGTGCCCAATGAACTTAGGAGAAGAGCAGATAAACTCAGTGAGAACCCCTACAGAGAGATAGAAAACACAAAAATGGAATTGGAAAACATAAAAGGGAACCAGTCAGAAATGTAGGATATAATAACTGAGATGCAGAATATCTTAGGAGGAATCAACAGTAGATTAGATGAAGCAGAGGTTTTAATTAGTGACTTAGAAGGTAAGGTAGCAGAAAACACCCATTCAGAAAAAAAGAATCCAAAAAAATTAAGATAGTTTAAGGGTCCTGTGGGACAACATCAAGCATACCAACATTTGCATCATAGGGGTACCAGAAAGAGAAGAGAGAGATAAAGAAATTAAAAACCCATTTGAAGAAATAATGACAGAAAACTTCCCTAACCTGGTGAAGGAAATAGATATGCAACCCCAGGAGGCACAGAAAGTCCCAAACAAGATAAACTCAAAGAAGCCTACACCAAGACACATCATCATTAAAATGCCAA
>NW_006431707.1:0-977 GCF_000325575.1 Pteropus alecto | reverse complement strand
TATATATATATATAACTATCTTTCTCAAATTTGTAATGGTAACCACGCACCATAGATTCAGAACTAAAGTATATAACAAAATACAAGAAGAATCAGAGACAAAATCCACAAAAGTTAACCAAAATAAAGAAAACAGAAACACAAGGTCAAGGAAGCAATGGAAACACCAAGCTACCAGAAAGCAAAAGATAAAGTGTCTATAAGAAGACTTCATATTCAATAATCACCCAAAATGTAAATGGATTGAACTCACAAATAAAAAGGCATAGAGTTGCAGAATGTATCAAAAACAAAACCCAACCATATGCTGCCTCCAGGAGACACATCTCAGCTCCAAAGACAAATATAAACTCAAAGTTAAAGGGTGGAAAACGATATTTCAAACAAACAGCATTCAGAGAAAAGCGGGAGGAGTGGTACTAATATCAGACAAAATAGACTTCAAAATAAAAAAGATAAAGGGACACGTAATAATGATAAAGGGAGTCATGCACCAAGAAGACATAACATTTATTAATATCTATTCCCAATCAGAGAGCCCCGAAATATGTAAAGCAATTACTAACAGAACTAAAGGGAGAAACAGACCAAAACACTATCGTAGTAGGAAACCTAAATACCCCACTGTCAGATATAGACAGATCATCCAAACAAAAACTCAATAAGAGAATAACATCCTTAAATGACACATTAGACCAATTGGATATAATTGACATTTACGGAGCCTTTCATCCCCAAACAGCGGCTTATACATTCTTCTCTAGTGTACATGGAATTTTCTCAAGAATCAACCACATACTGGGACACAGAAATAGTCTCAACAAATAGAAGAGGGTTGAAATCATACCAACTATATACTCTGATCATAATGCTTTGAAACTAGAGATCCACTGCAGAAAAAAATCAGGAAGAACAGTAAATAAATGGAGATTAACCAACATTTTACTGAAGAATAACTGGGTCAGGGAAGAAATAAA
>NW_006431706.1:0-895 GCF_000325575.1 Pteropus alecto | reverse complement strand
TTTTGCCGTGTCCCAAAAGTTTTGATATGTTTTACGATTTTTATCATTTGTTTCTGTGTATCTCTTGATCTCTCTTCTTATTTCTTCTCTGACCCAGTTATTCTTCAGTAGCATGTTGTTTAATCTTCATGTATTTGTGTTTCTTCTTGATTTCTTTTTTGCCGTTGATCTCTAGTTTCAAAGCATTATGATCAGAGAATATGATTGGAATGATTTCAACCCTCTTATATTTGTTGAGGCTATTTCTGCGTCCCAGTATGTGGTCGATTCTTGAGAATATTCCATGTGCACTAGAGAAGAATGTATAAGTAGCTGTTTGGGGCTGGAAGGCTCTGTAAATGTCAATTATGTCCAGTTGGTCTAATGTGTCATAAAGGATATTATTTCCTTATTGATTTTCTATTCGTATGATCTGTCCAAATCTGACAGTGGGATATTTAGGTTTCCTATTATAATAGTGTTTTGGTCTGTTTCTCTCTTCAGTTCTGTTAGTAATTGCTTTGTATATTTCGGGGCTTCCTGATTGGGAGCATAGATATTAATAAGTGTTATGTCTTTTTGGTGCATGATTCCCTTTATCATTATTAAGTATCTCTCAGTATCTTTTTTTACCTTTTTTATTTTGAAGTCTATTTTGTCCAATATTAATACTGCTACTTCCGCTTTTCTCTGAATACCATTTGCTCGAAATATCATTTCCCACCTTTTCACTTTGAGTCTATTTTTGTCTTTGGAGCTGAGATGTGTCTCCTGGAGGCAGCATATGGTTGGGTTTTGTTTTTTGATCCATTCTGCATCTCTGTACTTTTTTATTGGTGAGTTCAATACATTTCCATTTAGGGTGATTATGAAATATGAGGTCTTATAGCCATTGTATCTTTTGCTTTCTGGTAGC
>NW_006431705.1:0-347 GCF_000325575.1 Pteropus alecto | reverse complement strand
CAGAAATTTAACTCCCTGCTACCTTAACTACAAAGCATAATCAAATGCCAAAATAAAAAGTTTAAAAGTTGTACTCAAATCACAATAAAACGGAACAGTGTCACACCGCCTCTGAGTTGTGTAGTCGACTGTCTCCCGCGCCGACGCCTTGCCCACCTTCGGGGTCCCCTGGATCCTGTCGTGGCTGGACCGTGGCAGAAAAGTACCCTTTTATTTCTAGCTTACTAACTTTTTAAAACTTATTTTTGTGATATGTGGTGAGATTTGACTAGCTGAGAATTTGAAAGCCTACATTAGATTTATATTATGATATTTAATACAATCAAACTGCTTTTGTTCTTTAAAAT
>NW_006431704.1:0-494 GCF_000325575.1 Pteropus alecto | reverse complement strand
TGAAATGGGGTGCCTATCTGGAACAATGGAGTACCGTAGCTGCTAGCCCTCTGGCCAAGGAATTACAGATGTTTTTAGGCCTAGTTGAATTTACCACTGACAATATACTGGATGTTGAAGTTCGTATGGATTTAGAAGTGTCCCCCTACAAAGAAGGGAAACCACCCATGCCCGCTGTTGCATGGTACACAGAAGGGTCCAGTAGGGGGCAGGGAGCCATGTGGGTAGCTATAGGGGAGCAACCAGATATTGACCACATTTGGTATGATACAGGTATGGGCCGAAGCAGCCAATGGGCTGAACTGCGGGCTGCGTGGATGGTTATAGCCCATGAAGATGGCCCACTGACTATTTGTACTGTTGTTCAAAGGCCTAACATTGTGGTTGCCTACATGGAAATGGCAAAACTGGCGAGTGGGCCATAGACCCTTGTGGGGACAAGCCACATGGCAAGACCTGTGGGAGACAGGACAGAAAAAGGATGTAACTGTTTA
>NW_006431703.1:0-586 GCF_000325575.1 Pteropus alecto | reverse complement strand
TTTCAAAGCATTATGATTAGAGAATATGGTTAGTACGCTTTCAACTCTCTTGCATTTGTTGAGGTTATCTCTGTGTCCCAGAATGTGATATATTCTTGAGAATGTTCCATGTGCAATAGAGAAGAATGTTTAAGTAGCTGTTTTGCGATGGAAGGCTCTGTAAATGTCAATTATGTCCAGTTGGTCTAATGTGTCAACTATGGATGTTATTTCTCTATTGATTTTCTGTTTGGATGTAGGGTATTTGAGTCCCCTACTATGATAGTGTTTTGGTCTGTTTCCCCCTTTTGTTTGTTAGTAATTGCTTTACATGTTTTGGGGCTCCCTGATTGGGAACATAGATATTAATAAATGGTATGTGTTCTTGGTGCATGATTCCCTTTAGCATTATAAAGTGTCCCTCAGTATCTTTCTTTATCTATTTTATTTTGAAATCTATTTTGTTCGATATTAGTACCGCTACTCATGTTTTTCTCCGAATGTCATTTGCTTGAAATATCATTTCCCACCTTTCACTTTGAGTCTATACTTGTCTTTGGAGGCGAGATGTTTCTCTTCGAGGCAGCATATGGTTGGGTTTTGTTTT
>NW_006431702.1:0-563 GCF_000325575.1 Pteropus alecto | reverse complement strand
AATATATATATATATATTTTAAACATGCTATTTATAAGATAGCTCCAAAAACTGAAAACTCAAATAAATGTTCACCATCAGGAAGAAGAAAGAATAATGAGAAAGAATGAACAATAAGAATTCCTCATTCAGCAGTAAGAAAAAATGAGTCGCACAGAATTCATGCTGGGCAAAAAGTGCAGATTGTAGGATTCCATATATATAAAGTTCATGAAAAGATGAAACTAATTTTTTGTTATGGAGTTCTATAATTTATAAGATGTGTAGGGACGTGTGTGTGTGTGTGCATGCGTGTGCGTGCGTGTGCGCGCACGAGCACGTGCTTGCAGTGGAGGTGGTTATTGACAAGAATCCCATTCTTATGTAGATGGATATTCAATTATGAATAGATGTAAAGATTCATTTCAGTTTATATACTTTATAGTTGGTTTACCTCAATAAAAAAGAAAAAATCTAAATTTAAAAGTATGTGGATAGGAGGAATTACATCAAATGTTAATGGGCATACTCTAGATGGTCACATTTTTTCTTTTCCTTTTATATTTTTCTGTTTTCCCCTCAAA
>NW_006431701.1:0-636 GCF_000325575.1 Pteropus alecto | reverse complement strand
TTTTAAATTAACTTTATTGGGATAACATTGGTTAAACAATTATACAATATTTAGGTGTACATTATAATTTGACATCTGTATATTCTATTGTATGTTTATCACCCAAAGTTCAGTTTCCTTCAGCTACCATATATTTGATCCCCTTTACCCACTGCACCCTCCTCCTATGCCCCTATATTTGACCCCCTTTACCCCATCTACCTTCCGCCTCCTCTCCCACCCCTTACTCTCTGGTAGTCTATAGTCCATGTTCATGAGTCTCTGTTAATCCTGTTCATTTGTTGCTTTTAGGTTTATATCCCACATATAAGTGATATCATGTGATTTTCAACATTTTCTGCCTGGCTTATTTCGCTTAGCATGATTATCTCGAGGTCCATTCATATTGTCGCAAATGGCAGTATTTCATCTCTTCTTATGGTTGAGTAATATTCCACTCTATATATGTACCACAGCTTCTTTAGCCAATCATCTATTGTAGGATACTTCAGTTGCTTCCATGTCCTGGCCACTGTGAATAATGCTGCTATGAACATTAGTGTGCAAATATCTTTATAGATATGAGTTATCAAGTCTTTGAGGTAAGTACTCAGTAGAGGGATGCTGGATATGGTAGATCAATTCTTAGTTTTTTGA
>NW_006431700.1:0-205 GCF_000325575.1 Pteropus alecto | reverse complement strand
TGATTGGATCGTTTGTTGTTGTTGTTGTTGTTGTTATTCAGATCATTTGTTGTTGTTGTTGTTGTTGTTGTTATTCTGTCATATGAGTTCTTTGTATATTTTGGATATTAGTCCCTTATCGGACTAATTTGCAGGGCGTTGCTTGCAAATATGTTTTCCTGTTCGGAAGGTTTACCTTGACGATTTCTTTTGCTGAGCAGAAGCT
>NW_006431699.1:0-532 GCF_000325575.1 Pteropus alecto | reverse complement strand
GGTTTGCTAGAATCTTATTAAGGATCTTTGCATCTTATTAAGGATCTTTGCATCTGTGCATTTGCTAGAATCTTATTAAGGATCTTTGCATCTTTGCATCTGATATTGGTCTATAGTTTTTGTGTGTGTGTGTGTTATCTTTACCAGATTTTGGTATTAGAGTGATATAGACCTCATAAAATGAGTTGGGAAGTATTGCCTCCTTTTTGATTTTTTGGAAGATTTTGAGGAGAATAGATATTAAATCTTTGAATGTTTGGTAGAATTCACTGGTGAAGTCATCTGGTCCTGAACTTTTACTTTTTGGTAGGTTTTTAATGATTGATTCAATTTCCATACTGATGATTGATCTATTCATATTTTCCAGTTCCTCTTGATTCAGTCTTGGAAGGTTGTATTTTTCTAAGTACTGGTTCATTTCTTCTAGGTTATTAAATTTGGTGTTATATACTTTTTCATAGTATTCTGTATGATCCCTTGTCTTTCTGCAATGTCTGTCATAATTTCTTTTCTTTCATCTCTGACTTTGTTT
>NW_006431698.1:0-632 GCF_000325575.1 Pteropus alecto | reverse complement strand
ATATCCAAAATATACAAAGAACTCATAGAACTCAGTAACTACAATTTAAAAAATGATCCAATCAAAAAATGTGCAGAGGACCTGAACAGACACTTCTCCCTAGAGGACATACAAATGGCCAACAAATATATGAAAAGATGCTCAACATCTCTAGCCATTAGAGAAATGCAAATCAAAACCACAGTGAGATACCATCTCACACCTGTTAGAATAGCTATAATCAACAGGACAAGTAATAACAAATGCTGGAGAGGATGCCGAGAAATAGGAACTCTCATACACTGCTGTTGAGCCTGCAAATTGGTACAGCCGCTATGGAAAACAGTCTAGAGGTTCCTCAAAAAATTAAAAATGTATACACCTTTTGACCCAGCAATTGCACTTCTGAGTATTTATCCAAAGAATCCAAAACAGTAATTCATGAAGAGCTATGCACCCCTATGTTCATGGCAGCACTATTTACAATAGCCAAGATATTAAAGTAACCTAAGTGCCCAACAATAGACAATTGGAAAAAGAAGAGATGGTACAGATATACAATGGAATATTACTCAGCCACAAAAAAATGGAATCTTACCATTTGCAATGATATGTTTGGACCTAGAAGGTATTGTGCTGAGTGAAATAATTCA
>NW_006431697.1:0-280 GCF_000325575.1 Pteropus alecto | reverse complement strand
GATTACTGTCGCTTTCTAGTATAATTTGAAGTCAGCAGAGTGATGCATCTGGCCTTGTTCTTTTTTTTTCAGGATGGCTTAGGCATTTCGGGGTCTTTTGTGCTTCCACACAAATCGAATGATTTTTTGTTCTATTTCTTTAAAAAATGCTGATGAGATTTTGATGGGGATTGCATTAAATCTCTATAATGCTTTATGTAAATGGTCATTTTAACTATGTTGATTCTTACAATCGAAGAACATGAAATCTCTTTCCATTTCTTTGTATCTTCTTTGATTT
>NW_006431696.1:0-1093 GCF_000325575.1 Pteropus alecto | reverse complement strand
ATATACTGTGTTCATGGGTAGGAAGAATCAACATCTTTTAAATGGCCATACTACCCAAAGTGATCTCTAGATTCAATGCAATCCCTATCAAAATACCAACAGCAATTTTCAGAGAGCAAAAACAAATAATACTAAAATTTATAAAGAGCCATAAAAATCACTGAATAGCCACAGCAATCTTAAGAAAGAAGAACAAAGTTGGAGGTATCATATCTGATATCAAACTATACTACAAGCCTACAGTAATCAAAACAGCATGGTACGGGCATAAAAAGAGATACATTGCTCAATGGAACAGAATAGAGAGCCAAGAAATAAATCCACACATCTACGCTCACTTAATATATGACAAAAGAAGTAAGAATATACAATGGGGTAAAGACAGTCTCTTCATTAAATGGTGTTGGGAAAATTGGACAGCTACGTGCAAAAGAAGAAGCTAGACTACCTTTTTACACCGTATACAAGAATAGATTCAAAATGAATTAAAGACTTAAAGATAAGACCTGAAACCATAAAATTACTAGAAGAAAACATGGGCAGGAAACTCTCTGATATTACTAACAGGAATTTCTTTTAAGATGTAGCTCCTTGAGCAAGGGAAACAAAAGAAAAAAATAAACAAACGGGTCTACATCAAATTAAAAAGTTTTTGTATAGCAAGGGAAATCATCAAATTAAAAAGTTTTCGTATAGCAAAGGAATTCATAAAAAGAAAACAAAACAATCTACTGTTTGGGAGAAAATATTCACTTATGATACATCTGGTAAGGGATTAATATCCAAAACATATAAAAAACTTATACAACTCAACAACAAAAGAACAAACAACCCAATTAAAAAATGGGCAGAAGACCTGAACAGATACTTCTTCAAAGAGAAAACACAGATGGTTAATAGACATATGAAAAGATGCTTAAGGTCACTGATCATCAAAGAAAGGCAAATTAAAACCATAATGAGATCTCACCTCACACCTATCAGAATGGCTAGCATCAATAAATGAAAAAACAACAAGCGTTGATGAAGATGCAGAGAAAAGGGAACCTCATACATTTTTGGTGGGATTGCACATTGGTGCAGCTGCTATGGA
>NW_006431695.1:0-1038 GCF_000325575.1 Pteropus alecto | reverse complement strand
ATCATTTTCCACCCTTTCACTTTGAGACTATATTTACCTCTGGAGTTGAGATGTGTCTCTTGGAGGCAGAATATGGTTGGGTTTTTTTGTTGTTGTTGTTGTTCCAATCTGCATCTCTGGACTTTTTTATTGGTGAGTTCAGTCCATATACATTTAGGATGATTTTGAACTATGAGGTTTTCCTATAGCCAATTTATCTTTTGCTTTCTGTTAGCTAGATGTTTCCATTGCTTCTTTGTCCTTTTGTGTCTATTTTCTTTAATTTGGTTGAGTTTTGTGGGTTTTCTCTTTGTTCCTTTTTGTTTTATGTTATGTACTTCAGTTCTGAATCTTTGGCATGTGGTTACCATTACAAATATGTAAAGGATAGTTATATATATACAGTTGTCCCTTTTCTTCTGCGTGTTTCTTATCCCCATTCCCTTTTACAAATTTGGATCTTTGAATCCTCTCCTTTTCTATCATTGTTATCTCAATTAATCCCTATGTATGTTAAACGTTCATTATTACCTTGCTATAGCAATTCTCTTCTTATTATTTAAGCTTATAATGCCCTGTTCTTTGTAAGGATTGCAATGCTCAGCTTCTGTTTGCCTGATAGTAGCTTTACTCCTAATTATTATTATTTTTGGGGGGTCATTTTGTTTTAGGTGAGCTGACCCCTTTCAGTATTTCCTGTAGTGTGGGCCTCTTAATGAAGAATTCCCTCAATTTTTGTATGTCTGGAAAGGTCTTAGTTTATCCTTCATATCTAAAGGAGAGCTTAGCTGGATACATTATTCTAGGCTGGTAGTTCCTTTCACTTAATAGTTTAAATATTAATTCCATTCCTTTATGGCTTGTGATGTCTGTGTTGAGAAGTCCGATGATAATCTAATGGGTTTTCCTTTAGAAGTTACCATTTTCTTCACCCTGGCTACCATGAGAATTCTATGTTTGTCATTGTTTTTGATAACATTAATAAAATCTGTCTTGGTAAAGGGGCTTCCTAAATAAGATACTAGCAAATAAGATACTAGCAAACCGAATACAGCAACA
>NW_006431694.1:0-495 GCF_000325575.1 Pteropus alecto | reverse complement strand
TTGATTAATGTGATACACCACATAAACGAATTAAACAATAAGAATCATATAATCATATCAACGTGCAGAAAAAGCCTTTGACAAGATACAGCATCCATTTATGATCAAAACACTTAACAAAATCGGTATAGAAGGAAAGTACTTTAACATAATAAAGGGCATATAGGACAAACCCTCAGCCAACATTATATTTAATGGTAAAAAACTAAAATTCTTCCCTCTAACATCAAGAACAAGGCAAAGCTGTTCACTATTGCTACTGTTATTCAATATAACATAGGAGGTCCTAACAAGTGCAATAAGACAAGAAAAAGATATAAAAGGCATCCAAATAGGAAATGAAGAAGTCAGGCAGTCACTATTTGAGGATGACATGATTCTCTGTATAGAAAACCCTAAAGACTCCATAAGAACCCTACAGTAAAGTTTCTGGATACAAAATCAATTTCAACAACAACAAAAAAAATCCATAGCGTTCCTATACTCTAATAATGA
>NW_006431693.1:0-1807 GCF_000325575.1 Pteropus alecto | reverse complement strand
CCATGGTCTTTATCTGCTCCTGTAACCCAGCAGCACATGTTGCTCCCATTCAGCTGTGAAGACGGTGGCTCCCCATGAGTTAACCCGTCCCTTAACTCTTAGGCAAAAAATACTCTTGCTTGCTCTTAGTCAGCAGCTTTATTCCTACAGCTATGACTGGCCACTGCTTAAGCTTCCCTGCCTTATGTGTAACAAACAGCATTTCTCAACCCTCTGGTCTTCCGGGTTGTTCTCCCAGAATATCCAAACCCAGGTGCAACTCCAGGCCTGGGGATCCTACGTTACAATTGTTATCATACAATTGAAGTTACAGTAAATATAAAGAATACACAGAGGCTTTTAAAATAATCATTATGTATTTACTAAATCTTAAAAGTAGATAAAATAATATTCATTAGTCAAAAATCTCTACAAAATGTCTTTGAAAAGTGACATAAGATTGCCTCGTCAATTTTGTATATCCATGAAAGATGTGAACTGTAAAAATAAAGCCGTGTATTTAGTACTGTATCCTTTTTTCAGTGATATTCATTTACAAGTTGAAAGAGGTAGATATTTCTGCAACACCTGAGAAATAAACAGTGATACCTCGGTGTAAGAAGGCAGTTTCAAACAAAACTAAAAAATCTGTGTTTCTTAAGCACAAAATGTATTCCTGTACTTGAAGATGAAATGGTCTGCTATCCTAGACCCATGTTTTTTCTATACCTTGGAATCCACTGCCATTATAGATTTTACAGCTCCAGAAAGTTTCACAAAATTGGTGCAACACACACAATTTAATGATCACAGCATTTCAACTTTTCCTGAGCCAGCTACAGTGTTTTCTAACAAGAGCTGACAAAGGGTCAGATAGCAAATATTTAAGACTTGCTCAAATCAATAGCTGTAGCATGAAAGCAGCAGCCCTTAGCAGTTACAGAGATGGTTTGCCAACTCCTGTTCTAGAACATAATTACTAGTGGGGGCATGTTACAGAGCCATTTAGAAGGGAAACCTTCTTACTGAAATCCCTTTTCCCCCCCACAACTTGGTAACCAGAGGAAAACTTCTGAAACCAAAAGCTTCCCAAACAATTCAGATTACTTTAATGTATTAGTATACCCAAGACAGCAGACCAAGTGCTGTCAATCACACTGCTGTTAATCCAAAAATTTACCTCCACAAAAAACCAGTGCCACAAAGAGGTTTAGAAGGCCACAAAACTACCTTAATAAAATGTTAAGAGTCAAGCAACAGGTTCCTGATGAAATATAATCAGTATTAAGTATAACTATATTTCTGACATACATCTTCATCTCAAAGAAATGGGTTCGATATTTCATTTAGTAGCTGAATGAGATGCTTATAAAATGTTTTTTTGCGGGGGGGTTGTTTGATTTTTCTAATTTTGGCACAGTAATTAAATTTGTCATTCTTTTCCTTTGCTGTCTGGCCTCTTGATTATCATGGTCAGTGGCAGAAGTTTATAAATCTCTCACAGTCTGGGCTCTTTTTACTGTTGCTCCAGCTGTTCAGTTTTGGCCTTTGGGAGCTCTTTCGCTGTGTCTTTTTCTTCCTTTAAAAACTATGTTCTGGCTTTAAGATGCTCCACGTTCACCTTGTATACATATTCTGTGCTCCAGTTCTGGAATCAGCCATTGCCCCAAGGAGCCTTGGTTCATATTAATATGGGATGGTATTAAAAACCAAATCTTACTGCCCCCAGCTGGGCACTAGACCTAGTCACTGCTACTGGGGTGTCATTGCTTCCTGCCCCTCTTAGCCTGCAAAGCAAGGAAATACACACACACACACACACACACAC
>NW_006431692.1:0-1145 GCF_000325575.1 Pteropus alecto | reverse complement strand
GATAATTATTTACTCCTGAGTGGCCTTGAGAGATCTATGCACAGAGCTCATAATTACCCACATTGGCTCATGTTCTCTCAATCTCAGAGGACTTCCTAACATTAGCAGAAGAGGCAACGGAGAAAAGTGAATGTGCTTAGAAAGGTCTGGGTCTTTCTCTCAGGGGAAAGCTCAGCTGTACACTTCACTTCTGATGTCCAGTTTCAAGGAACTTAACATAAAATGCAGATCGCTTTTCTCTTCAATTTATGACTTTTTGAGTTTGACATCTGCAAATCCATTTATTATCATATAAATTAGAAATAATTAAGTCTTCTCAAACTAGAATCTGAAACTCCATTTTCTCAGTTAATAAAATATTTCTGTCTCAAATGGACCTTTCTGTTTCTCTTTTGTAAAGGATATTTTATAGATTATTTATGTGTTTGTTTTACTTACATAAATGAAAGCCCAAATCCTGAATTGTCCCTCTCATTGACATGTGTTGGGTATACTAGAAAACTATGAACTTTTATGCACTTATGCATATCTTCCTACTTCTCTTAAATAAACCAGAACATGTAACAAGTACACTCAAGGTGTCAGCTAGGGCTGCAGTCATCTCAAAATTGGACTGGGTAGAGACTTGTTTCCAAGTCTACTCATTTTGGAAAGATGGAGTTTCTGTAAGCTATTCACCAGAGGCCTTCCTCAGTTCTGTGTCACAGGGAAGCTCACACATGGCTGTTGGCTCCCATTAGGACAAATGGATAAGTGACAGAGAAACAAGGGCCAAGAATATGAAAGCCAGAGTCTTTTTGTACCCTAATCTCAAAAGTGACATCTCATCAGTTTTGCCCTGTGTTGGTTGGAAGCAAGTCATAAGGCCCAGGGCACACTCAGTAGGATGGGTCCAGATACAGGAGGTGGAGGTGACTGGGTGCATATTTAAATTTACCCACCACACAGCCCTTCCCCTCTCTCAGGACATTGCACTGGAAAGATGTCTCTCTTCTTCCCAACATAGTCCACAACCCATCACACCACGATGCTCTCAGCAAAACTTCTCTGCAGATAAACCAACAGATGAGTAGAAATGGCCTCTGATTTGGTAGAAATTGCCTATGATTCTCTGCAGAGGCCAACATGTTCCTTCAGGACACGCA
>NW_006431691.1:0-500 GCF_000325575.1 Pteropus alecto | reverse complement strand
TGGCTGAGTAATATTACATTGTATATATGTACCATGACTTCTTTAGTTGGTCGTCTATCATAGGACACTTCGGTTGCTTCCATGTCCTTGCCACTGTGAATAACACTGCCATGAACATTGGTGTGCAAATATCTTTTCAGATACGAGTTTTCAATTCCTTGGAGTAAATACCCAGTAGACAGATTGCTGGATCATATGGTAGATCAATTAGTTTTTTGAGGAACCTCCATACTGTTTTCTATAGTAGCTGTACCATTTTGCAGTCCCACCAGCATTGTAGGAGGGTTTCTATTCTCCACATCCTGTCCAACATTTGTTACTACTTGTCCTGTTGATTACAGCTATCCTAACAAGTGTGAAGTGGTATCTCATTGTGGTTTTGATTTGCATTTCCCTAATAGCTAGCGATGTTGAGGGATTAGTGTCTGTTCAGGTCCTACCCATTTTTTGATTGGATCCTTTGATTTTTTGTTGTTATTGAGTCATAGGGTTCTCTGTAT
>NW_006431690.1:0-295 GCF_000325575.1 Pteropus alecto | reverse complement strand
TTCCATACTGCTGAATGGTCTATTTAGATTTTCTAGTTCTTCTTTCTAGTCTTCTAGGAAGACTGTATTTTTCTAAGAACTGGTCCATTTCTTCTAGGTTATTAAATTTAGTGTTATATACTTTTTCACAATATTCTTGTATGATCTTTTGTAGTTCTGTGGTGTCTCCTCTTTTGTCCCTGATTTTGTTTGTGTCCTTTCTTTTTTCTTTAGTGAGTCTAGCTAGGGGTTTGCCAATTTATTAATCTTCTCAAAGAATGAACTCTTTGTTGCATTTATTTTTTCTATTGTTTTT
>NW_006431689.1:0-1172 GCF_000325575.1 Pteropus alecto | reverse complement strand
AAACAAACAAACAAAAAAAACGAACCACGAATAATCCATCTCGTAAATACCGACGACGAGGTCCCTCTTCGGGTGGCCGCCATTGCTTATTTCCTCATTCCTCTTGCTGGTGACACAAAGAATTGACATCAGAACCAGGCTGCGCGTTGCCGTCAGTTTGAAATTCTTCGACTTGCCAACGCCGACCCTTCTTCGCCTCCTCTTTCGTAAAGCATCGAAGGCGAGCATCATCATTTTCTGCTGTGAAGGGCAGAGAGCCGCCCGGTGCGTCCGACTCCCCCTCGGTGAAGAGGGGGCACCTTCCACACGCGTTCTCACCCAACGAGGTCTCAGCACGCGTCCCTCGTGGCCGTCCTTCCACGCGCTGCCCGTCGCTGCTCAGAGGCCGTCAGAGTCCACGCCTTGGCCTCTCCGTGTGATTCGACCCTCGCTGTGCTCACGTCTGACGGCTTCTCACTCCGTGCGGAGCCCCCGTCCCCTCCAGCAGGAAAGAGCCGGGCTTGGCTCCACCCGCTTCGCTCTGCACGGCCGTGGGAGCAGACCGCAGGTGGGGCGCGCGCGAACGCTCGCAGGTGACACAAACGTTGGGATGTAGGTGACGGGGATGTCCAAGGCCTGGATGGCGATCGTGTTTCTGCTGATGGGAGCTGGGATGTCTGGAAGGGAGGGTGGTCTCCTTGGCTGCCGGGGGCATTAAACACTAGCCATGCCAGGTGGAAGGACCCAGGTCTGTGTTGGGAATGACTGGGCACTACTATCACAGAGACAGGAAAACGAGGAGCCGGGCAGAGCAGATCCCACGGGGGAGCGTGAGTGACCCACGAGGAGACACAGATTGGAGCAGAGCTGAGTACGCGGAGGAGGAACAGCCCAGGGGTGGAGTCTGATCCGAGGAGGACCGGCCGAGTCCGTGAGGCGGCGTGGGAAACGGACCGAGGCGCGTTCATCCTCCCAGCATTTGTCAGTGTTTTGGACAAACTCAGCTTCCGGTACCTGGAAATCGGTGGGGGGCGGTGCGTCTCCTCTGCACGGCTGTGTCACCAGGTCACCGTACAAAAGGAGACAACCTGAGTCGCATGCAGTCATTTTTCGGCTGCGTGCACAAGAACACTCGGCCAGCCGGTTCCACCCTCGGAGCTAACGTCCTGCCTGTCCCCCCCGTCAGAGGCGCC
>NW_006431688.1:0-579 GCF_000325575.1 Pteropus alecto | reverse complement strand
ATACATATATATTTTATTCTTTTTTAAATTAGATTATTAGGGTGACTTTGGGGTTCATAAGATTATATAAGTTTCAATGTACAATTGGGTAATCTATTACCCATATATTGCATTGTGTGTTTACCACCCAAAATCAAATCTTCTGTCACTATATATTTGAGTCCCTTTACCGTATTCTACTATACACCCTTCCTGCTAGTAATCACGAAACTGTTGTCTGCGTATATCAGTTTTTGTTTGTTTGTCTTGTTCCATTTTGCTTTCAGTTTTACATCCTACAAGAGTGAAATAATATGGTTCTCAACTTTTTCTGTCTGGAATATTTCGCTTAACATGATTATCTCAAGGTCTATCCAAGTTTTCACAAATGGCAGTATTTCGACTTTTCTTATTGGCTGAGTACTATTCCATTGTATATATGTACCACGTCTTCTTTAGCCAATCATCTATCGAAGGGCATTGCAGATGTTTCCATGTATTGGCTACGAAAAACAATAGAGATATTATTATATATCGTTATATACAATAAAAAGATATATTAAAAAGAGAGTACAGTAAAATAATCATTTAAAATTTCAA
>NW_006431687.1:0-673 GCF_000325575.1 Pteropus alecto | reverse complement strand
ATTTGTTCTTCCTTTTCTAGTTTTTTTTTAAGATGTAGCTTGTTGTTGTTTATTTGGGCTCATTTCTGTTTTTTGAGATAGACTCCTGTAATGATAGGACCTTTCCTCTTATGACCGCTTTTGCCATGTCCCAAAAGTTTTGGTATGTTGTACTATCAATATCATTTGTTTCTATATATCTCTTGATCTTTCTTTTCATTTATTCTCTGACCCAGTTATTCAGTAGCATATTGTTTAATCTCCATGTATCTGTGGTTCTTCCTGCTTTCTTTCTGTAGTTGATCTCTAGCTTCAAAGCATTATGATCAGAGAATATGGTTGGTCTGATTTCCTCCTTTTTATATTTGTTGAGGCTATTTCTGTGTTCCAGTATGTTGTCAATTCTTGAGAATGTTCTATTTGCACTAGAGAAGAATGTATAAACAGTTGTTTTGGGTTGAAATGCTCTGTAAATGTCAATTACATACAGTTGGTCTAATGTGTCATTTAAGGATGTGATTTTCTTGTTGACTTTCTGTTTGAATGATCTGTCCATATCCAACAGTGGAGTATTTAGGTCCCCTACTATGATAGTGTTTTGGTCTGTTTCTTATTTTAGTTCTATTTAACTGTTTTATATATTTGAGGCTCCTTGTTGAGAGCATAGATATTAATAAGCATTATGTCTTCTTGG
>NW_006431686.1:0-1337 GCF_000325575.1 Pteropus alecto | reverse complement strand
AAGTTATTGCAGGGTGTGCTTCAGCGAAACAGAGAGGAAACCAAGAAACCAAGACATGGCGTCCTCCAGCTAGAAAGGTAGAGCAGGGAAATCCAAGAATATTAACTGTTGGGTAAAGAGCAGATTGAGGCAGAAAGAATGAGGGCTGAGCATAGCTGGTCTGGGATAGGAGAGGACGGGGAAAGGAGCCCATGAAACCCGGGCATTCGGAAAAATTATGGAAAGTCACGGGGCAAATCTATAGGAACATTTGGAAAAATTAATTATAGGTGCATAGAAGACTAAACAAATGAATAAAATGAAATACTTAATAAAGGAAAAACAAAAAATAGTTTAAGAAAGGAACATAATAATACTTTTCATGTTATAGTTATTTCGAGGGATTAGAGGAGGGAGAAGGGTAAGAGAACTAAATCTTCCACCGTATCAACAGAAAATCAATCAAAAATAAAAGTTATGAACTGAGAAGTAGCAGGATAAGCATATTATTTAGAAATTTTGATGGTAGTTACCAGAGGGGGAAAAAAGCTAACAATCATTTTGGTGATTTTTCTTGAATGCAGGATGAGTGTGGGGGTTGGGGACAAGGGACAGCTATACTTTATTATATGCTTTTAGCATTGTTAAATTTTTTTGCATACATTCCTGGGATAAAAATAAAATTAAATTATAATTTAAAAATCCCCTACGTACCACCTTCTCTCCCCAACCCAGAAAAAGCATATGAATTAACTTTTATGTGTTTCATAGGTCAGATAGCTATTTTTATTTCTGCTCTGATGTTTATCTGGAAATAAAACCATTTTGATGTTCTCAATGAATCTTTGACTCATATCCGGAGAAATATTAGCATTTATGACCTCAGAGATTTCTAGATCTCTTCTCTTCGTGTAAAGAACTTTGCAGTTCTTCTCTTTTTTTTTGAATTTCTTACTTCCTGGCCATTATCAGGGGCTGGAGAGAATGTCCATTCCACACCAGATAGCGAGCATCGTGTTTTGGTAAGAGTATCGAGATATGGCTTAGTTATAAAATGGTTGGTTAGGGTGATGGTTCTGTTAGTCGCTTGCCCCCAGCACAGCAAAACAAAACTTAATTGCAATTTCAGCCCCTCCGAGAATGCGACCTTAAACAACTTCTGTTCATTAACAGTTCTGATCTGTAGCAGGTCCCCCAGTATTCCCTGAAACCTAACACTTTCATAGTTTTGGTGCTAGGGCAGCTGGGTTTGAGCTGATCTTGCCATTCATTAGCACATTCATTAGGGCAGCTGGGTTTGAGCTGATCTTGCCATTCATAATAAACAAGTTATTTAACTGATTTAAACTTCTGTTTCC
>NW_006431685.1:0-2119 GCF_000325575.1 Pteropus alecto | reverse complement strand
GAGATCAAGAGATTCATAGAAATGAATGATAATGACTGTACAACAAATCAAAACCTTTGGGACATGGCAAAAACAGTCATAAGAGGAAAGTTCATATCATTACAAACCTACTTCCAAAAACAACAATGAGCCCAAATAAACAACCTAACACTTCATCTTAAAAAACTCGAAAAGGAAGAACAAATGAAGCCTAACATCAGCAGAAGGAAAGAAAGAATCAAAATTAGAGCAGAAATAATTGAAATTGAAAAGAAACAAATAAAAAAGATGGAAAAAAACAAATGCAACAAAGAGCTGGTTCTTTGAGAAGGTTAATAAAATTGACAAATCCCTGGCTAGATTCACTAAAGAACAAAGAGAAAGACACAAATAAACAAAGTCATGGATGAAAGAGGCGAAATTATGACTGATGTCGCAGAAATACAAAGGATCATACAAGAATACTATGAAAAAGTATATAACACCAAATTTAATAACCTAGAAGAAATGTACCAATACTTAGAAAAATACAACCTTCCTAGACCAAATCAAGAAGAACTGGAAAATCTAAACAGATCGATCAGCAGTATGGAAATTGAAACTATCATCAAAAACCTACCAAAAAGTAAAAGTCCAGGACTAAATTGTTTCACCCGTAAATTCCATCAAACATTCAAAGAAAATGTAATACCTATTATTTTCAAATTCTTCCAAAAAATCAAAGCGGAGGCAATATTTCCAGACTCATTTTATGAGGCCAATATTAGTCTGATACCAAAACCTGGTAAGGATAACACACGAAAAAGAAAACTAGAGAGCAATATCTCTCATGAACACAGATGCAAAAATCCTAAATAAGATACTAAAGAACCAAATACAGCAACATATCGAAAAGATTATACACCACGACCAAGTGGGCTTCATCCCAGAGACACAGGGATGGTTCAACATAAGCAAGTTGATTAGTGTGATACGACACATAAACAAATTAAAAAATAAGAATCATGATCATATCAATAGATGCAGAAAAAGCCTTTGGCATCCATTTATGATCAAAACACTTAACAAAATCATAAATTTGGGTATGCTGTATTTTCATTTTCATTCATCTGTTAATTTTTGTTAATCTCAGGAATAAAATAGTATTTCTTTATTATTTTATTTTGTATTTATTTCCTTGATTATTCATGAAGCAGAGCATCTTTTCATATACTTATTGATTATTTGGGTTTTTTGTTCTGTGACTTGCCTGTTCATATCCTCTGCTTGCATTTCTGTTAGATTTTGTCTTTACTTAGTGATTTGTAGAAGTTCTTTATGTACTTTGGGTATTAATTTTTCATTATACACATTGCAATTATCTTCTCCCAGATTGAAGTTTGACTTTCAACTTTATTTATAGTGTCTTTTTTCATGCAAACCACTTATTTAATGTAGTCAAGTCTATGAATTTTTAAAGAAATTCTTTCCTGTTCTTATGATCATAAAATAGTATCCCATATTAATTCACTCAACAAATATTTGTGGAGCATCTATTAAGGGGCGTCTACCGCAGCCGCTGCCGCTTCTGCCACTTCCGCAGCCTCAGTCCCACTCAGCCGCTCAGGACGGGGCAGCCTCATGTCCTCGTACCGTCCTGCCATTGTGAATAATGCTGCTATGAACACCAGTGTGCAAATATCTTTTGGAATATGAATTTACAAGTCTTTGGGGTAAATGCCCAGTAGAGGGATTGTTGTTATTGAGTTGAATAATTTCTTTGTATATTTTGGATATTAGGCCCTTATTGGAGGCATTGCTTGCAAATATATTTTCCCAGTCAGATGGTTCTCTCTTTACCTTGTTGATGATTTCTTTTGCTGTGCAGAAGCTTTTTAGTTTGATGTAATCCCATTTATTTATTTTTGCTCTTACTTTCCTTGCCTTTGAGGTCAAATTCATAAAATCCTCTTTAAGCCAAAGGTCCTTGAGTTTAGTTCCTACGTTTTCTTCTATGCGTTTTATTGTTTCAGGTCTTATATTCAGGTCCTTAATCCATTTTGAGTTAATTTTGGTGTGTAGTGATAGACAACAGTCTCGTTGCATTCTTTTGCAGGTGGCTTTTCATGATATGAACTTTCCTCTTATGACTGCTTTTGCT
>NW_006431684.1:0-3625 GCF_000325575.1 Pteropus alecto | reverse complement strand
CTGAAGACTTACAGAGCAGGAACATTTAAAACCATCTAGATAAAGAAACAATCGCTTCGTGTAGAATTTACCAGACCAAGTCATGCGAGCTCACGGAAGTGCACCTAGGGCTCCGTCATTCTTATCTTTCTTAATGAGCAAGATGAAAATTAGTTTAAGAAAGTTAGCAGATTGTAGTGGTGCTGTGTCTGGCCTGTGAGTCTCTCTCCAATAAAAGTAGAATTTATTTCCTGCCTTTAGGCAGTAAAAGAGAGCCTTTTCTGTGATTTCTGCCTTTACTTCAAAATAATTTTATGTCAGAGATGCATATTTTTGGAGTGATATATTCTGATCTCTTTCAATTATATTATAGCCATTGTCTTCAATAAGGAAAGTCATGAAATCTTCTGTATGTTTCCTCTTTTTGTATATCATAGTTTTTTTTTTACTTCTTAACGAATTGGTTTAATTTAGGTTTGTTTGCTGTGAGTCAATGATACTCATATTTATTTTCTAAGGTACCTACTATATGACAAACTGTGCTCAGAGCTCATTCCATCTTATTGCCACTCTGGCATAAAAGGACTCAATTTCCATAACTCAAATTTACCTTCCTGCAACTTATCTTATGCAAAAAATGATAAAAAAAATTAGTGGGTTTTTGAGGGACTTGTGAGGGATCTCCCTGGTATAGACATAAACCTTTTTATTTGTACATACTAAGCATTCTTTTGCTCCTAATATGAATCTCCATCACTGTAGTACATGAAATTCCTGTTTTCATTATATTTCTATAAGATTTATTTAGACCTATTGATCTCTTTGTCTCTTTTTATGCCAACCTGAGATGATAGTTTTACAGAAACTTGTATTCTCTGTGTGGGTAAATTGTTCCTTACTATTACTACTTTTCCAAAAAAATTTGGGGTCATTATTACACATTTATTTTTTAAATTACGTGATAAAAATTGTGTCCCACTTGATCGATGCTCAGTATCCCTTCATTAAAAGAAACAAAGAAACAAGAGAAAAAGTATTTGAAAACCAGAAAGTTTAAATCACCTTTAATAACTGTCTTCACACTTAAAATATGTTTTTCCATTTTTTAAATTCACGAAAATGCTGTTTTTCTATATAAAATACTGCATGTTTTTCATTATATTTTGATGTTTTTTTCCTTTATTTTCACATTTAATTAAACTTTTTTATGTTCATTATCATTGGTATTCCATGTATGAAATGGCTATTTAAAAAATCACATTGATAATGTGGCTAAGAGTTTCTACCTTTCAAACTACAGATAATTTGCAACATATTCTTACTTACATTGACTATAAATTTTATTTTACAGAACTAGCTAATTTTAATATAACACCTACTAAACATGGCACAATAAAAACGATTCACTCTTGAGTAGAGATGTAATTATTAAATTAAAAAATTAAAATATAAGAGACCATATATTAACAGAATAATGCAGCTTGATTTCTTAATAAAAGTTATTTATTCAATTCCATATATCTATTTATTTAAAAAAATGCATCGTGTGCGTAATGTGTGACAAACTTTCTGCTGAGAGCTCATTTCATTTAATAGCCTTATTAACATCTGGAAGAGCTCAATTTTTATAATATCAGTTTATCTGTCCCCTACCAATCTCATCCATAAAATGATCAACTCTTGGTGACTATCAGAGGATATGGTGAAGGGGCCAAGTATGAATATTTTTTTTTTCTGCTCTTGTCTTCGCATTACCGCTCCTCCAGCAGCCTTTAATGCCATCATGTGGCTCATTTTGTACAATCTCAGGCCTGCTATGCTCAATCAACGTTCCACTGTCCAAAGTCTTTATTCTGTCCTGTTTCCTCCTTTCATCTTTAACCCCATATTCTCAGTGTCTTAAAATTTGATTGGTAATGGTTGATTGATAAGTGATCATGTATATGTTCCTCTTATACTTGAACATGTGTATAGTAGAAATCACAAAGGGATGCCTGTTTTTAAAAGTTTTTAAAATTATTTTTAATTTTGGTAAAATGCACATAACATCAAATTTACCATCTAATCATTTTTAAATGTACAGCTCAGTGGTATTAAGTGCATTCATATTATTGTAAAATTATCACCACTATCCATCTCTAGAACTCTTTCCAACTTGCAAAGCTGAAACTCTGTACCCATTAAAAGAATAGCTCCCCATTTTTCTTTTCTCCTCAGCCCCTCGAAACCACCATTCTACTTTCCATGTCTATGAATTTGACTAATTTAGGTAACTCATACAAGAGGAATCATACAGCAGTTGTCTTTTTTGCAACTGGCTCATTATACATAATACGATGTCCTCAAGGTTCATCTATGTTGTACCATGTCGTCAGAATTTCCTTTCTTTTTAAGGCTGAATAATATTCCAGTGTACGTCATTCCAAGTTTTGCTCTTTTGATGGACACTTAAGTTACTTCAACCTGTGACTATTGTGAATAATGCTACTATAAACATGTATTTACAAATATTATAACATTTCAAGTATAACCCATTTTTTTCAACTTTGAGAAACTGTATACCCAGAAGTAAAATTACTAGATTATATGGTAATTCTATCTTCATTATTTTGAGGAGCTGCCATATTGTTTTCCACAGTGGTCACCATTTTACCATCTTATCAACAGTGTAAAAGGTTCTAATTTCTCCACAGTTTTGTAATTATTTGTCATTTTCTGTTTTGTTTTTGTTTTTGCTTTTGTTTTTGAAGTGGTAGCACATTGTAGCTTTGACTTGTATTTCCCTCCTAATTAGTGTGTTAACATCTCTTCATGTACTTCTGGTCATGTGGATATCTTAGGAGAAACAGCTATTTGAGTCCTTTACCATGTTTAAATTTGGTTGCTTGGTTTTTTTTCGCTGTTGTTGTTGAGTTGTGAGAGTTCTTTTATATTCTGGATGTTGAACCTTTATCAGGTGTAAAGTTTGCAAGTATTTTTTTCCCATCTGTAGGTGGTCTTTTCATTCTGTTGATTTATATCTTTTGATGCGCAGAAGTTTTTAATTTTGATATTGTCAACTTTATCTTTTTTTTTTTTTTGTATCCAATGTCATGAAGATTTTCCTTCATGTTTTCTTCTAAAAGTCTTCTGGGTTTAGCTTTGTGATTAAGATTCTTATCCATTTTGAGCAGATTTTTGTATATGGTGTAAGGTATGGGTCTAACTTCATTTATTTTTGATGTAGATTTTCCGTTTTCCCAACACTACTTTTTGAAGAGACTATCCCTTCACCATTAAATGAGCTTGGGACTCTAGTTGAAATTCATCTGATCATGTATGCAAACATTTATTTCTGAGCTCTCTATTCTCTTCCATTGGTCTATATGTCTGTCTTTACACCAACACAATACTGTCTTGATTACTGTGGCTTTGTAATAAATTTTGTAGTCAAGACATGTAAACCCTCCAACTTAATTTTTTTCAATATTATTTGGCTGCTTGGGATCTGTCTAGATGCCTTACAAATGATGGGATAGATTTTCCTATTTGTGCAAAAAATACCTTTGGGATTCTGATAAGGATTAAATGTGCAGATAGTCTTCAGTAGTATGGACTTATTATGTGTTCCAATTTATGAACAAATATGTCATTACATTTAATTGTG
>NW_006431683.1:0-792 GCF_000325575.1 Pteropus alecto | reverse complement strand
TGTATGTAAGTATGTATGTATGTATGTATGCATGCTACATGTATGTATGTATGTATGTATGTATTTGTTTGACTATCATCCATCTATCTATTTATGTATATTTAATCTATCATCATCATCATCTCTGTATCTATTTATGTATCATCTACCTATTTAAGCATGCAACAATCCATCATTCCATCTAACCATACATCCATTAATTTATCCATTTTATCTATTTATTTATTCATATACCAACTATCTGTTAATTTACCTCTCATCTGTCTATTTATCTATTCAACTAATCATTGAATATATTTAATTACCATTTATGTTTCTCACTTTCTGAAATTTAGTATATGTATTCACCTATCTTTTTATCTATTCATGTAATGATTTTTTATTTCTTTATTTGCCTATTTATATTTTATCTATTTATATCATCTTTTTATCTATCTTCATATGTCGATCTATCCATATTCCACCTAATATATATTCATCTATGTTTTCATTGATATATGTATCTTTCTATAACGGTTCCTACCTATCTATTTTTCTGTGTTTATCTCAATTTATTTGATGATCTTTTTATGTATTTAGCCATCCATTTATCTGTCTGTCTCAATATCTATATATATATGTATCCATCTATGTATCTATCTATGTATCTATCTATCTATCATCTTTTTATCTCTGTCATATTTTTTATTTATCTGTTCATCTATCTATTAATCTAATAAACTCTCTTTTATCATTTATGTGTCTTTAATCTATTTATCTATATAACATATTTTCCTTTCTTTCATTTCTGTA
>NW_006431682.1:0-855 GCF_000325575.1 Pteropus alecto | reverse complement strand
TGCAGCAGACTAAAGAAAGACCTTTATATAATAAAAATTCTTTCTGGAAAAATAGCAGAATACAGTTCCATTAATGCCCAGGTGGAGAAATAGTCCATTAAACACCATGAACAACCAAGGTGACAAGGCATTTAAGACAGAAAGAGAAAAATCTCCAGAAAATAAGCTTACAGACATAGATATATGCAACTTACATGACAGAGAATTCAAGATGGCACTTCTGAAAAAATCTCAGTGAGTTCCAAAATGAATCATATAAACAATTTCAGGAATTGCAAAAACAACAAGATGAGCAGAGCAAGGAGATTGAAATCATTAAAAAGAACAGAATAGATCTTCTGGAGATAAAAAAACAAACAAACAAACAAACAAAAACACTGCAAGAGTTGAAAAATGAAATAGTAAGCTTGGGAAATAGAGTCGAACAATTGGAGGAAACCATCAGGGACATCGAAGACAGAAATCTAGAAATAAATCACAAGGAAAAAGAGAGAAACGGAAGAATGAAAAATAATAAAAGAAAAATACGAGAAGTAGTTGATACCATCTGAGAGGAAACATAAGAATAATGAGCATTATTGAAGATGAGGAGAAGGATCAGGGATTAGAAAGCATTTTCAGACAAATAGTGGACAAGAATTTCCCAGATCTAAGGAATGAGCTGAAGCTTGGAATTCAAGAAGTCAATAGAATACCCAATTATCTCAACCCAAAAGGCCTTCACCAAGACATTTTGTATTAAAATTATAAAAAATCAAAGACAAAGACAGAATTCTCAGAGTAGACAGGGAGAAGAAAAAGGTAACTTATAAAGAAAAACCCATTAGATTAACCTTGGACTTCTCAGCACAAACC
>NW_006431681.1:0-1077 GCF_000325575.1 Pteropus alecto | reverse complement strand
TGCTCTGGCTCTTAAATTGGTCTTGCAACCTCAGGAACTCCTGTTGGCTGCTCCCTCCACTCGATATGAAGACATATAGCACCATAGAAGCTGACATATCCCCACTGGAAATACTCGTGGAACTAAACAGAGATCCCCGAAAAGCCAAGACGTCTACAGCAAAGAACACATCAGAGTGACAGCCTTGAAGAAGTCTGTCCGTGGCACAGTCTTCGAGGAACACATCATTTCCACAGTTTTGAAGGAGCACAGTTTTGGCATGGCCTTGAGGATGGTTCTCTGACTGTACCAACCGCTGAAACTCAAGCTCACTAAGCTGTGCACCAAGGCATGACTTTGCTGGATCTTGGGCAACCAAGTTTATAGGTGATGAGTGTTTTTTACTGGACTCTGGAGACTCTGATCTCCTCAGGGTGACACAGGGCTCCAAGGTAACACTTAAAGCAGGGGCCTCTTTGGCCCTCACTGCCTTCCTGGCTTCTTTGGCTCTTGAAGATTGGACCTCTAAGTTGAGTCCCAACTTAGTGTCCCGTGAGGTCTGACATCTACTCTCCTTACTTGGCTCATTCTTGGCCACCATTGACCTAAGATTTGGCTCCAGGCTCTCTTTCTCCACTTCCATGGCAATCTCACTATGCCAGATTCTGCCCACATAGGGGCATGTGAGGGACTGAGAAGACAGCCTGCCCATCTGTCCAATTAGAGTGCTCTCTGAGGACCCATGGTCATCACCAGTTGGTCTCTCTACCAGATCCTTCTGAATTTCCTCACACGCAGTTGAGGGGGCAAGGAGAAGAGTCACCACTGTGGTCACTGACTCTTCTGTTATCACCTTGTCTCCCAGAAGGGGCTGAGGACCAGGGACCGAATCATCTGTTATCACCCCATCTCCCGGAAAGAGCTGAGGACTGGGAACTGACTTTTCTTTTATCAACTTTTCTCCAAAAGAGAGCTGAGGAGGTTTCCCCCAAAACTTGGTAAACTTAGCTTTAGAGTGGTCCTCAGACGCAGAGGTGGCTGAGTGCGTAAAGAAAGACCATCAAAGGGGTGAGCGTTGAGCCTTTTTCAATTTAAGGA
>NW_006431680.1:0-1097 GCF_000325575.1 Pteropus alecto | reverse complement strand
GTTTTTTTAATTAATTAATTTTTTTATGGTGACATGGATTAATGAAATCCAATAAGTTTAGGCTATACACGTTAACAGTAAGGCATATATATATATAAATACACTGTGTGTTCACCTCTCGTAGTTAGATTTTTTTCTGTCACCACATATTTGAGCCTCTTTCCCAGTCTATCCCCCCTACGCTCACCTCCTACCCTTTGTAACCACTAGTCTACTGTCCATGTCCATAAGTCTCTTTGTTTATCCTGTTCATTTGTTGCTTTTAGGTTTATAAAACTAAAAGTTTACATATAAACCTAAAAGTTAAACATATAAGTGATACCATATGATTTTCAACTTTTTCCGTCTGGTTTATTTCACTGAGAATGATTATCTTGAGTTCCATCCATGTTGTCACAAATAGCAATATTTCATCTCTTCTTATGGCTGAGTAATATTCTGTTGTATATATGTACCACAGCCTCTTTAGCCAATCATTTATCATAGGGCACTTTAGTTGCTGCCATGTCCCGGCCACTGTGAATAATGCTGCTATGAACATCAGTGTGCAAATATCATTTCTGATATGGATTTTCAAGTCTTTGGTGTAAATACCCAGAAGAGGGATTGCTGGATCATATGGTAGACCAATTCTTATTTTTTTGAGGAAACTACAGACTGTTTTCCATAGTGGCTGTACCAATTTGCAGTCCCATCAGCAGTGTATGAGGGTTCCCTTTTCTCCACATCCACTTCAACATTTGTTCTTACTTGTCCTGTTGATAACTGCTATTCTAACAGGTATGAGATGGTATCCCATTGTGGTTTTGATTTGCATTTCCCTAATAGCGAGCAATGTCGAGCATTGTTTCAAATATTTGTTGGTCATTTGTATGTCCTCTAGGGAGAAGTGTCTGTTCAGATCCTCTGCCCATTTTTTGACTGGATCATTTGTTTTGTTGTTGTTGTTGTTGTTGTTAATGAGTCGTATGAGTTCTTTGTATATTTTAGATAATAGGCCCTTATTGGAGGTGTTGCTTGCAAATATATTTTCCCATTCGGCTGGGTGTCTCTTTAACTTGCTGATGACTTCTTTTGCTGAGCAGAAGCTTTTTAGT
>NW_006431679.1:0-764 GCF_000325575.1 Pteropus alecto | reverse complement strand
GGGTTTACTTCTGGACTCTAGATTCTGTTCTACTGCTCTGTTTGTCTGTTTTTATGGCAATACTATGCCATTTTGATTACAGTTGTTTTGTAGTTTAATTTGAAGTTGAGGAGAGTGATACCTTCAGCCTCGTTCTTTTGTCTCAGGATGGCTTTGGCAATTCGGGGTTTTTGTGCTTCCATACAAATTTGATGATTTTTTGTTCTATTTCTTCAAAAAATGCTGATGGGATTTTTGTTGGGGATTGCATTATATGAATATAGTGCTTTAGGTAATATGGTCATTTTAACTATGTTGACTCTTCCATTTCAAGAATACGAAAGAAATATTTTTCCATTTCTTTGTATCTTTTTCGATTTCTTTAATAGGGTCTTGTAGTTTTCATTATATAGGTCCTTCACATGTTTCATTAAATTTATTCCTAGGTATTTTATTCTTTTTGTTGCAATTGCAAAAGGAATTATGTTTTCCACTTTTTTTCCTGACATTCCTTTATTAGAGTATAGAAATGCAATGGATTTTTGAACATTAATTTTGTAACCAGGAAATTTACTGTATTGGCTTATTGTTTCTAGTAGTGTTTTTGTGGAGTCTTTAGTGTTTTCTATATTGAGAATCATATAATCCACAAATAGTGACAGTTTGACTTCTTTGTTTCCTATTTGGAAGCCTTTTATATCTTTTTCTTGTCTGAGTGCACTCGTTAAGACCTCCACTGTTATACTGAGCAACAGTGGTGATAGTGGACAGCCTTGCCTCGTTCC
>NW_006431678.1:0-631 GCF_000325575.1 Pteropus alecto | reverse complement strand
CAACCTTCTTATATTTGTTGAGGCTATCTCTATGTTCCAGTATGTGGTTGATTCTTCAGAATGTTCCCTGTGCACTAGAGAAGAATGTAGAAGCAGCTGTTTTGGGATGGAAGGCTCTGTAAATGTCAATTATGTCCTACTGGTGTAATGTGTCATTTAAGGATATTATTTCCTTATTGATTTCTGTTTGGATGATATGTCCATTTCAGACAGTGAGGTATTTAGGTCCCTTTCTATGATAGTGTTTTGGTATGTTTCTCCCTTCTGTTAGTAACTGCTTTACATATTTTTGGGCTCCCTGATTGGGAGCTTAGATATTAATAAGTGTTATGTCTTCTTGGTGCATGATTCTCTTTATCATTATGAAGTATCCCTAAGTACATTTCTTTTCCTTTTTTATTTTAAAATCTATTTTGTCTGATATTAGTACTGCTACTCCCATTTTTCTCTGAATGCCATTTGCTTGAAATATCATTTTCCACCCTTTCACTTCGAGTCTATATTTGTCTCTGGAACTGAGATGTGTCTCCTGGAGGAAGCATATGGTTGGATTTGGTTTTTTTGATCCATTCTGCAACTTTGTGTCTTTTTGTTGATGAGTTCAATCTATTTACATTTAGGGTGATTATTG
>NW_006431677.1:0-501 GCF_000325575.1 Pteropus alecto | reverse complement strand
AAAACCCAGCGAATCCCAGCTGATCCCATGGTGCGGTGTGCGTGTTCAACCTGATCCCGGAATGGGGACTCCTGGGAATCGCGGGGCTGGGCTCCTGTCCCAGAGCTGCAGGCTTGGGGCTGGGCTGGCTTTTATCAGCAGAGGGGCCCTATTTGCATGTGCTCTGACTGTATAGGGAGCTCTGGGATTGGGGACCCGCAGAGAGGGTAAAACCCAGATCAGGTGTGCGTGTGTTTGGGCCCGTGTTGGCAATGAGGACATTTTGTAAAATATGCCTTTTATTGTGACATGTGTTACTTAAACACTTAGCACCATCATCTTATTGCGTTTTACTCATGCACGTAAGTCATGGGACGTGATATCATTTACCTGCATCACAGGTGAACAAGGCCAAACAGGACCACAGATCTTGCTGGTGTCAAGAGCTCACATGTGTAAGAGTGAACTCATGTCTGGCCTGCACGCCCCCCACTGCACCCCACTGCTCCCCTGGGCCACCTC
>NW_006431676.1:0-299 GCF_000325575.1 Pteropus alecto | reverse complement strand
GGCAGCGCAGATAACACTTGCCTCATTTTGCAGGGCGATCTGCCCATTAGTCACAGGGTGGATCAAGGAACCAACGGGGACCCAGGCCTCAGAATTCTTAGCTCTCCCCACTATGCTGGGCCTTGTCCACTAGGGGAGCCCCGCTTTTAGGACATGGCCCACACCGGGGCCCTGGGGCCTGAAACACAGGCCGTAGAGGCTAGGGGCTTCCCCAAGACGAACAGCAAGAAGGGTCGGGCTGGGTGGGAGCTCACGGCTTCAGCATCCCACTGTCTGCAGGATGGGGCCGATCTGGGGAG
>NW_006431675.1:0-682 GCF_000325575.1 Pteropus alecto | reverse complement strand
TGTATATATTTAACTATCCTTTACATATTCGTAATGTTCACCATGCTGAGTCAGAACTGAAGTATATAACGAAACAAGAAGAACCAGAGGGAAAACCCACAAAGCCAACCAAAATAAAGAAAACAGAAACACAAGGACAAGGAAACAATGGAAACACCAAGCTACCAGAAAGCAAAAGATAAAATGGCTATTAGAAGACCTCATATATCAATTATCACTCTAAATGTAAATGGAGTGAACTCACCAATGAAAAGGTACAGAGTTGCAGAATGGATCAAAAAACAAAACCCAACCATATACTGCCTCTGTGAGACACATCTCAGTTCCAAAGACAAATATGGACTCAAAGTGAAAGCATGGAAAATTATATTTCAAGCAAATGGCATTCAGAGAAAAGCGGGCGTAGCAGTACTAACATCAGACACAATAGGCTTCAAAATAAAAAAGATAAAGAAAAATACTGAGAGACACTTCATAATGATAAAGGGAATCATGCACCAAGAAGACATAACACTTATTAATAATACCTATGCTCCCAATCAGGAATCCCCGAAATATATAAAGCTATTAATAACATAACTAAAGGGAGAAACAGACTAAAACACTATCAGAGTAGGGGACCTAAATACCCCACTGTCGGGTATGGTCAGGTCTTCCAAACAGAAAATCAATAAGGAAATAA
>NW_006431674.1:0-425 GCF_000325575.1 Pteropus alecto | reverse complement strand
GTGTGTCTGGTGTGTGGTGTGTGTGGTATGTGGTGTGTGTGGTGTGGTGTGTGTGTCTGTGGTGTGGTGTGCGTGGTGTGTGGTATGTGGTCTGTGTCATATGTGGTGTGTGTGGTGCGTGTGGTGTGTGTGTGGTTTGTGTGGTGTATGGTGTATGTGGTATGGTGTGGTATGTCTGGTGTGTCTGGTGTGTGTGTCTGGTGTGTGGTGTATGTAGTGTGGGTGGTGTGTGTGGTGTATGTAGTGTGTGGTGTGCGTGGAGTGTGGTATGTGGTCTGTGTCGTATGTGGTGTGTGTGGTGCGTGTGGTGTGTGTGTGGTGTGTGGTGTGTGTCTGTGGTGTGTGTGGTGTGTATAGTGTGTGTGTCTGGTGTGTAGTGTGTGTGGTGTGTGGTGTATGTGGTATGGTGTGGTATGTCTGGTGTG
>NW_006431673.1:0-716 GCF_000325575.1 Pteropus alecto | reverse complement strand
TGATTTTGTGTTAGCTGAGCAGACCCCTTTCTCATTTTTCCTGTAGTGCAGGCCTCATCGGGAGAAACCGTCGATTTTTGTATGTCTGGAATGTCTTAAGTTCTCCTTCCTATGTAAAGGATTGCTTAGCTGGATACATTATTCTAGGCTAGTCGTTACTTTTACGTAATAGTTTAAATATTTGATCCCATTCCTTTCTGGTGCGTAAGGGTTGCACTGAGAAGTCCGAGGATAATCTAATGGGTTTTCCTTTATATGTTCCTGTTTTCTTCTCACGGCTACGCTGTGAAATCTGTCTTGTCGTTGACTTTTTATCATTTTAATACAATGTGTCTTAGCGAAGGCCTTTTTGGGGGAGATAATTGTGTATTCTGTTGACTTCTTGAATTCCAAGCTCCAGCTCATGCCATAGATTTGGGAAATTCCAAGTCCCTGCTCTCTAGTCCCCGCTCCTTTTCCTCCCCTTTGACAATGCACAATGTTCTTATGTTTCCTCTCCTGATGGTGTCAGCTAGTTCTTGAATTTCTCTTTCATTCTTTTTCATTCGTTGGTTTCTCTCTTCTTCTTTGTGACTTATTTCTAGATTTCTGTTTTCAAAGTCACTGACCTTTTCTTCCATTTGGTCGACTCTGTTTTATTTCTCAACTCTTGCCGTCTGCTTTTTATCTTCAGACGATCTAATCTACTATTTTTGAGGGGTTCAATCTCCTCGCTC
>NW_006431672.1:0-789 GCF_000325575.1 Pteropus alecto | reverse complement strand
TCCTTCCTTGTTATGAAAAAATAGCATATTACAAGTTTCTGCAAATTAGGATTAGGATATATTTTGGAGGCGGCTCTTATTCTGCCTACAAAAATATTTTTTAGTAATATATTGTTAGGAGTTACGCTGGACCAAGATGTTTTCCCAGAAGTATATGATATAATGTTAATCAGGAATTTTTATAAAAAAAATAACTGAACAATGAATTTATAATAGCCTCTGGAATGAGTGAATACACTATTCCTTCAAAATAACATGCAAAAACGGCTCTTGGTTCAGGAGACCTGAAACTGCCTGCACCTGACTCTAACACAGAACCATAGCCTGGCTACTAGCAGAGTGGTCTTCACTCCAGGATCTATGGCATTAACATTACCTGGGAGGGGGTGATTCTCTCAGAATCTCTGGGCCCACAAGGGTCTGCTGAATCAAGATTCTGCATTTGAACTAGAATCCTGGGTGAGTAACATGCACAGTGAAGTTGGAGAAGATCTGGTCTAGAATAAGTTTTATCACCTTCTACGTTGACAATTGGGGCAGAATAATTACTTGTGTTGGGTGTTGTAAGTGTTTAGCAGCCTCCCTAGATGTTGCCAAATAACCCAAGGGCAACATCATCTCTGGTTGGGAACCACTGGCCCAGAGTTTGAAAACTGGAAACATTCTGACAGATTCCAATCAAGGCCCATCCTCACTCAGTTTGTAACGTAGGACAGACACTAAACTCCTTCAAGCCCCATTTCTACATAAAAGGATGGAGTTCATAATAATACTACCTCATAGAATGGA
>NW_006431671.1:0-382 GCF_000325575.1 Pteropus alecto | reverse complement strand
GCCTCAGCTCTGCCTCAGATCATCAGGCGTTAGATCGTCACAGGAGCGCTGGTCCCTGGTGCCAAAAGGGTTGGGGACCACTGGTGGTACATAAGGTGTCTCATACAGTGCCTGACACAAGGTAGATAATTGGAAATGGTGGTTGTCATTTTTCTCGTGTGCGTGACCACATTCATGCAACCATTGTGTGCCACGTTCTCGGGACAGAGGGATAAGTCAGTGGTGGCAACACGTACCAGCCCGCGGCAGCTGCCCCCACGGCTTCCGCAGGCCATCGCTCACCTCAGCACGTCCAAGGCCTGGTAGCCGGCCCTTCCCCACCTGTCGGCCTGGCTCCTCCAGAGCCTCGCGCGTGCTCCAGGCGGTCCTTGCGTTACGCTTC
>NW_006431670.1:0-604 GCF_000325575.1 Pteropus alecto | reverse complement strand
AAACCTACAGCTAACATCACACTCACTGGGGAAAGCCTTTTCCTTAAGATCAAGAACAAGATAAGGATGCCCACTTTCACCACTCCTCTTCAACATTGTACTGGAAGTCTTAGCCACAGCAATCACACAAGAAAGAGAAATAAAAGGTACCTGAATTGGAAAGAAAGAAGTAAAACTCGACTTATTTGTCGATGACACGATACTATATATAGATAACTCTAAAGATTCCACCAAAAAACTGTTAGAACTGATGAATGAATTCAGTAAAGGAGTACGATAGAAAATAAATATTCAGAAGTCAGCGGCATTTTTATACACCAATGATGAACTTTCAGAAAGAGAAATTAAGAAAACAATACCATTTACAATTGCATCAAAAACTATAAAATACCTGGGAATCAAATTAACCAAGGAGGTAAAGGACCTGTTTTCATAAAATTATAAATCATTGAAAAAAGAAATTGAAGAAACAAATAAATGGAAGCATATACCGTGCTCATGGGTAGGAAGAATCAACATCATTCAAATGGCCATACTACCCAAAGCAATCTATAGATTCAATGTAAACGCTATCAAAATACCAATGGCATTTTTCAGAGAGCTA
>NW_006431669.1:0-387 GCF_000325575.1 Pteropus alecto | reverse complement strand
TCTATTTTCCAGTTTGATGATGTCTCAGCTGTGGCGGTACTGAATCTGCACACTGGGAGGGGAGAGGGCTCAGCAGAGGAACAATGGATACTGCCGGCACTTCAGTACAGAGAGTCTCACCTCCGGCCCTCACTCTGACAGCTCAGCGTCCCCCTGTAAGTCCCAGGTGTCCCCTACACAGCCGACCCAGCGCTGGTGCTTAGAGAGAGCAGGTCCTTCACTGTGAAAGCCCGCTCGTGAACACGGTCCCTTTAAGAGGTGTCTGTAGCAGCCCGCTGCCGCTGCCGCAGTCTGTTCCACTCAGCCTCTCGGTACTGGGAACCCTCACTTCCTCCCCCCATCCTTTCTCCTGTCATTGCAGGGTGATTTCTTATTTCTCTCCCTAGT
>NW_006431668.1:0-507 GCF_000325575.1 Pteropus alecto | reverse complement strand
CAGAAAGGAATGGAATCAAATATCTAAACTATTAAATGGAAGGAACTACCAGCCAAAAATAATATGTCTAGCTCAGCTCTCCTTTAGATATGAAGGAAAAATAATGACATTTCCAGACATACGAAAATTGAGGGAATTCTCCACTGTGAGGCCTGCACTATAGGAAATACTGAAAGGGGTCAGCTCACCTAAAACAAAATGAAAAAAAAAAAAAAAAACGTAATTAGGAGTAAGGTGACTAGCAGGCGGATAAAAGCAGAGGAATGGGGCATTATAAGCTTGAAATAAGAGATTTGCTATAGCAAGATAGTAATGAACATTCCGCATACATAGAGACAAATTGAGAAAATAATGACTGAAAAGGGGAAGATTCAAAGATCACAAAGGGGAATGGAGATAAGGCATGCTCAGAAGATTGTATATATAAAACTATCCTTTACATATTCGTAATGGTAACCACACGCCAAGGGACGATTGTATATATAAAACTATCCTTTACATATTCGT
>NW_006431667.1:0-586 GCF_000325575.1 Pteropus alecto | reverse complement strand
CTGATGATTAGTGACGTTTAGCATCTTTTCATATGGAAATACGACCTAAATTTTACAATTAAGAAAAATTAAGTGTTAACGAGACAGTGAAGTTGGTGGTACCGAGGAGAAAGTGTTTTTGAGCCGCGTGGGAGTGCCTGCGTTTTTGTGTCTCACAGGGTGTGTCTGCAGGTGCCCTGTGGAGTTGCAGTGTTGGGGACAGCTTCTCACACGCCTTTCCCTCAGTGGACACTGGTGACCCTCTTGAAATTGTAACAGCTTTTTACCGAAGGGGCTGGCGGAGGAAGTGAGTGGCAGGTCCGAGGAGAAAGGACGTGGCTTCCGTGTCCTGGCCCAGCTCCTGGGTTCCTGGAGCTCGGCTACGATATTTACTGCCGTGTGGGGCTCCCTAGATCTGCAGGCACCCCAGACCTCTTGTTCCTTACTCTCTGCTTTCCTTATCTTGCAAGGCGCCCATCTTTTTAGCTTCTCTCCCTCCTCTGGCTCCATTTCATCCATCTCTGCCCCATTCTCTACCTCTAGGGTCTCCCAGATTCAACAATCTTTTCAGGGTAGAATAAATTTTGCCACCTAAGGGTGCTGGATT
>NW_006431666.1:0-707 GCF_000325575.1 Pteropus alecto | reverse complement strand
TAGGAGTTTAAAAGAAAGACATTTATTCGCCTATAATTTTGGAGGTTAAAAGCCTAATGCGAGTCTCAATGGATTAAATCAAGATGTCTTCCGAGCAAATTCCTTCTGGAGGCTCCAGGAGAGAATCCATTTCCTCTTCTATTCCAGTTTTTCACGGTCAGAAACATTCCTTGGCTCACAGTCCTTTCTCCATCTTCAAAGCCAGCAGTGTAGCACCTTCCATTCTCCCTCTAATTCCAACTATTCCTCCTTCCTGTTCCACATTCTAAGACCATGGTGATGGCATTAGTCTCACCTGCATAATCATGGCCAATATGTAAATCTTAAAGTTAACACATCAGCGAAAGTATAATCCATATTAAACCAAGTAGAATTCAGAGCCTGCCACGTACTGTTAGACTGGGAACCTGGTTGATCAGCCATACTGCCAGACCTCAGGAGACCTACAGAACAAAGGAAGGTTCCTATTGGGATTACTCACAAACCATTTACCCACACTGTGAAGAGAAAACAGAGTCTTTAAGTCATACCCTACACAAAATATATATTCTCCAAGCAAAGAACGTGTAAGAAATCTACAGATCAAACACAGGGATGGCTAGCAGGCTTTCCAACTGCATACTCATGACTTTCACTCTACATACCCTTATCTTTCACACTGTATACCCACACTATCAAAGGAAAATAGGTAAACAAAGTCTTTAAGC
>NW_006431665.1:0-397 GCF_000325575.1 Pteropus alecto | reverse complement strand
TGCAAACAAAGGGAAGTAACAGAAACGTAAAGAAGTTTCACCGTTTTTCCCTCTAACTTTGAAGACTTGAGATTTTTTATTTTTCATTTCGACTTTCCTAGAAAGCAAAACTGGGCAGTTTTTTGTGGGCAAGAAAGAAAACAAATGTAAATCTGACGTCATGAATGTGAAAGAAGGAAAGTGACTTTCCTGCTGGGTAAATGACAAATTTTAGTTAGCAAAATTTAGTGAAGCAGAGATGGGGACTGGGTGGTGTGGGAGAGTGGAAGGATGAAAGCCAGCATGGAATTACCATGTAATTCCATATAATAACCATGTGGCATCCTTGCCCATCCTGCTGGAATGGGTGTGTAAAGGATCCTGGATTGAAATGGACCTGGAATTCATGAACCAAGAC
>NW_006431664.1:0-713 GCF_000325575.1 Pteropus alecto | reverse complement strand
TATAAGGATGAATAAACTAAATATGGAAAGCACAATATCTATCTCTTACCTCATGTATTAACAAGACTGACAAGTAAACAATTGAAGCAATGTCTACTTTTACAAAAAAGACATTTAGTTTATGAGTACCATAGATTTTCTTGTATCCAAGTTAAGTTGTATGCAATTTGGTCTGTCACAAGTTAGTAATTCATTGCTCTTATTGTTGTAGCCATTTGTATTAGCTATATATTGCAGCATAACAATATTAATACAAAGTTAATAAGTTAAAAATACACATATCTTTTAAAGTTTCTGGAGGTTAGAAATTAGTCACCCATTTTCTCTGTTTCAGTCTTATACAGGTTGAAATGCGGGACTGGCCACTGCTAGGGTCTCATTTGAGGCTTGACTGGAGAATGGTACATTTCCAAGCTCATGCAGATTTTGGTAAGATTCAGATACTTGTGGGACATTGGACTGAGGGCCTCTGTTCCTTGCTGACTATTAGTCAGACGTCACCTTTAATATACTGTCACGTGGATAATTCCATGTATTCACTTCATTAAATCCAGCAAAGAAAATAGAGTCTTCTAGAAAGAATGATGTTATAAGCTATAATCATATGTTACATAATCACTGAGGTGACATCCCGTCTACTCTGCCAGTTTCTATTGGTTAGAAACAAGTCTCTGCCTAGCCCTCATGCAAGAGGAGAGGACAGAAAGACCAGT
>NW_006431663.1:0-407 GCF_000325575.1 Pteropus alecto | reverse complement strand
TTTTTCTTTTCATAAAACATCTTTTTCTATCCCTTCACTTTCAGTCTACGTGTGTGTTTTGATCTGAAGTGAGTCTCTTGTAGGCAGTATATATAAGGGTCTTGTTTTCTTATCCATCCAGCCATCCTATCTTTTGATAGGAGAATTTAATCCATTTACATTTAAAGTAATTGTTTCTAGATATGTAATTGTTGCCATTTTACTATTCATATTTTTTATCTTTTCTTTTTGGTGTTTTTTCTTCTTCTTAAAGAAGTCCCTCCAACATTTCCTATAATACTGACTTGGTGGTGATGAAATCCTTTAGCTTTTTCTTGTCTACGAAGCCCCTTATCTGTCCTTCGATTTTGAATAATAGCCTTGCTAGGTAGAGTAATCTTGTTTGTAGGTCCATGTTTTTCATCACT
>NW_006431662.1:0-504 GCF_000325575.1 Pteropus alecto | reverse complement strand
CACATAAATATGAGTTTACTTCTGGACTCTTGATTTTTTTTCCTCTGGTCCATGTGTCTTTCTATTTCTATTTTCGATACATGTTTTTTCTTCTTAAAGAAGTCCCTCCAACATTTCCTGTAATACTGGCTTAGTAGTGATAAATTCCCTTAGCTTATTTTTGTCTGGGAAACTCTTCAGCTCTAAATGATAGCTTTGCTGGATAAAGTATTCTTGGTTATAGATCCTGGGTCTTCATCACATCAAATATTTTGCGTCAAGCCCTTCTGTCCTGCATAGTTTCTTCTGAGAAATTAGCTTCCAGTCTTATGGCTGCTCCCTTGTAGGTAACTAACTGCTTTTCTCTTGCTGATTTTAAGATTCTCTCTTTGTATTTAACCTTTGGCATTTTAATGATATGTCTTGGTGTGGGCCTCTTTGGGTTTCTTGTTTTTGAGATTCTCTGAGCTTCCTGGAGTTGTATATCTAATTCCTTCACCAGGTTAGAGAAGTTTTCCATCATTA
>NW_006431661.1:0-927 GCF_000325575.1 Pteropus alecto | reverse complement strand
AGTATTGTAATAATTATGTATGGTGTCAGATGGGTGCTCGGTTTATTGAGGTGATGACCTCAGAACTTATATAAATGTCTAATCATTGTGTTGTACACCTTAAACTAATATAATGTTGTATGTAAACTATAATTTAAAGAATAAAAATATAAAAACCATTTTAAGACAATAGAAAAAAACTAATGCAACAAAAAACCGATTCTTTGAAAAGATTAGTAAAATGACATACCCATGGCTAGACTCACTAAGGGAAAAAGAGAAAAGACACAAACAAAATCAGAACTGAAAGAAGAGAAGTCATGACAGATACCACAGAACTACAAAGGCTGATACAAGAACACTATGAAAGATTACATGCCACCAAAATCAATAACTGAGAAGAAATGGATGAGTTCTTAGAAATATACAACCTTCCTAGACTGAACCATGAAGAACTGGAAAATCTACATAGACCAGGCAACAGTAAGAAAATTGAAAGAATCACCAAACTCCCTAAAAATAAAAGACCAGATAACTTTGCTAGTTACTCTTAGCAAACAGTCAAAGATGATTTAACACTTGTCCTTCTCAAACTCGTCTAAAGAACTGAAGACGCAGTAATACTGCCTGACTTACTTTATCAGGCCAACATCACCCAGATTCCAAAACCTGGTAAAGATAACACACAAAAAAGAAAACTACAGATTGATATCTCTGATAAATAGAGATGCAGAAATCCTAAACAAAATACTAGCCAATTGAATACAATAACACATTAAAAAGATTATACGACACGATCGAGTGGGGTTCATTCCAGGGGCACAAGTATAGTTCAACATATGCAAACCAATCAATGTGATACACCACGTAAACTAAAGAAAATATAAAAATCATATGATCGTATCACTAGATGGCAGAAAAAGCATTTGACAAGATACAGCATCCATT
>NW_006431660.1:0-571 GCF_000325575.1 Pteropus alecto | reverse complement strand
ATCTGAAAAGATATATGCACACTGATATTCATAGCGGCATTATGCACAGTGGACAGGACATGGAAGCAACTGAAGTGTCCTACAACTGATGATTGGTTATAGAAGCTGTGGTACATATATACAATGGAATATTACCTAGCTTTAGAAGAGATGAAATACTGCCATTTGTGATCATGTGTGTGGACCTTGAGATAATCATGCTAAGCAAAATAAGTCAGATAGAAAAAGTTGAAAATCACATGATATCACTTATATGTGGGAGATAAACCTAAAAGCAACAAATGAACAGGACAAACAAACAGAGCCTCATGGACATGGATTATAGACTAGTGGTTACCAAAGGGTTTACCAGACGGTAGGGGGTTGGGGGAGGGGGAAGGCAGACAGGGTAAAGGGGGTCAAATATGTAGTGATAGAAAGAAATCTATGGGAAGTGTAAATATATATATATACATATGCCTTACTGTTAAAGTGTGTAGCTGAAACTTATTGGATTTCATTAACCAATGTCACCATAAAAACTAAGTTAATTTTAAAAAACTATCATATGATCCAGCAATTCCACTTCTGG
>NW_006431659.1:0-484 GCF_000325575.1 Pteropus alecto | reverse complement strand
CCAGTCTGAAATGAAGAACACATTATGAGATGAGATGTATATTAAATGGAATAAATGAAGAAATAAACAGAGTGAATAAAGAAAAGGATCAAATGCCCTATCTAAAGGATGGGAAAGTCAAGGACACTCAATCAGAATGTCAAGAGATAAGATGCCAAGACTATAAAAATAAAGAGCATATGGGACACTATTAAGGGTCCAAATATCCATCTGATTGGCATAACTGAACAAAATCAAGATGTTGAACAGCTGTTTGAAGAAATAATGATGGAAAACTTTCCTAACCTGGTGAATGAAATGAACATAAAACCCAGGAAGCTCAGAGAGTTCCAAAAAACGGATCCAAAGAGGCCCACACCAAGACACATCATAATTAAAATGCCAAAGGTTAAATACAAAAAAAGAATATTAAAAGCAGCAAGAGAAAAACAGTTAATTATAAAGAAAAACCCTAAGACTGGCAACTGATTTCTCAAAAGAAACT
>NW_006431658.1:0-973 GCF_000325575.1 Pteropus alecto | reverse complement strand
TTATGGTTTCGGGTCTTACATTTAAGTCTTTAACCAATTTTGAGCCTATTATATACGGTGTAAGAAGGTGGTCCATCTTTCCCAACACCATTTATTGAAGAGACTGTTTACCTCGTTGTATATTCTTGCTTACTTTCTCATATATTCTGTTCCGTATAGGCGTGGATTTATTTCTGGGCTCTCTATTCTGTTCTCTCTATTCTGTATGTCAGTACCATGCTGTGTTGGTTACTGTAGCCTTGCAGTATAGTTTGATATGAGATAGTATGATACCTCCAACTTTGTTCTTCTTTCTCAAGATTACTGTGGCTATTCGGGGTTTTTTATAGCTCCATATAAATTTTAAGATGATTTGTTCTAGCTCTCTGAAAAATATCCTTGGCATTTTGATAGGGATTGCATTGAATCTATAGATTGCTTTGGGTAGTACGGCCATTTTAACGATGTTGATTCTTCCTACCCATGAACACAGTATGTGCTTCCATTTATTTGTATCTTCTTTAATTTCTTTTTTCAATGACTTATAATTTTCTGAAAACAGATCTTTTATCTTCTTGGTTAATTTGAGTCTCAGGCATTTTATAGTTTTTGACATAATTGTAAATGGGATTGTTTTCTTGATTTCTCTTTCTGAAAGTTCTCAGCATTGGTGTATAAAAATGCCACTGACTTCTGAATATTCATTTTGTAACCTGCTACTTTACTGAATTTATTGATCAGTTCTAACAGCTTTTTTGGTGGAATCTTTAGGGTTCTTTCTATATAGTATCATGTCATTGGCAAATAACGAGAGTTTTACTTCTTCCTTTCCAATTCGGATGCCTTTTATTTCTCTTTTTTGTCTTATTGCTGTGGCTAAGACTTCCAATACAAGGTTGAAGAGGAGTGGTGAAAATGGGCATCTTTGTCTTGTTCTTGATCTTAAAGGAAATGCTTTCAGCCTTTCCCCATTGAATATGATGTTAGCTGTAGG
>NW_006431657.1:0-1340 GCF_000325575.1 Pteropus alecto | reverse complement strand
TTGTGCTCCCTAAAGCCATTGATCTAAAATATAGACAGGATCTCAAAAAGCAAAACAAAACACTATATATGTGTATATATAGAGACAAGATCTATTATACAACCTCGGTTTGTGCATAATGAGGTTATATATTCATAGATGAAGATTTTGGTTTTCATTTAGTAATACCCTGAAGATTACATCCCAAGCTTACCGAAATCCTGACCTCAGTAGACTTCAAGTTCCATGGATGCACAACTCCTATATGCTTCTTGTGATCTCTAATGCCTAGTACAATGCCCGGCATAAAAGATATGGTTATTATTTTAAGCCATCAATTTGTGGTAACTTGTTATAGTAGCAATAGGAAACTAATACACTATATAGTAGAGTACCCACTGTCATTTTCTATTCACCTCCCCTTCTTTTGATCATAGTGCTTATCATCATTATATATAGTGTATCAAGAGGTATTTATTTTTTTAATAAAAAATAAGCCCATTGAAAGCATGACATTTTTCTTATTCACTGCATATCTCTACCAAATATAACATATCTTTGCACAATGTACATTTATTGCATGTATGAAAGCATACATGCATTAATTTATTAATATTTAACAAAAATATTGTTAAATTAACATTTTACCATTATACATTAGTATAATGTCAGAAAACAAGTGAAACGAAGAGGCAGGTTACATTTTTGAAAGCTGTATGTATCCGATAGATATAGTTTCAGTACCTCATACTCACACCTTGTCTCTCTACATGGGTGTTTAAAGGTTATTGTTTTAATGTTGATAAAAACCAAAAATGTGAAGGTAAACTTATACAAAGATGTAAAAGGGGAGAGTTTTGAAGTTAAATTGCACTGCTATTTATTCATTGGCCTAAATATTAAATAGCAAATGAAATGTTTGTTCTACTTCTTTCTCCAGTTTCACGCTTCGGAGGGCAAGGCACTGATCTCCGAATTGGGGAATCTGAGCAGAAGGTGAGGCAGTTCTGATGTCTGAGATTTAGAAAGGAAGGGGATTGCCTATTATGAAAGTGAAGATCCTGAGTTAACGGCCTGTGAAAATGGAGAGACTGGTTAGCCACATGATACGGAAATAATTTCTATCACAGAGCGCCACAGTTTGTATCACATATAAGCAAAAGAGTTACATAAGTCATAGAATGAGTCAGGGGTTTAGTATGGGGCATATCTGGATTTGAATGTCAGTTCTATCAATTAATAGTTTTGTACTCTAAGAGGGTTTCCTTACTCCAATTTTTTTGGATATGGAAACTGAGAAGCAGGAAATAAAATAATCTCTAGTTCCCATGAATTGAATCACTACAGGTGGATTTTCTAGT
>NW_006431656.1:0-947 GCF_000325575.1 Pteropus alecto | reverse complement strand
CACAGATCCTACTCGGATGTCGTCAGGGTTACATGCACCCGTGCGTGTGTGCACGTGTGTGCGTGCGTGTGCACGCGTGTACGTGCGCGTGTGCCTGTGCATATGTGTGCATGTGTGTGCTTGTGTGTATGTGTCCACGTGTGTGCACGTGTGTATGCACACGCGTGCACGCGTGTGTGCATGTGTGCCTATGCATGTGCCCACATGCACGCACGTGTGTGCACTGTGTGTGTGCACGTGCATGTGTGCACACATGTGCACGTGCGCCTGTGCATGTGTGCACATGTGTACATGTGTGTATGTGTACGTGTGCATTTGTGTGTGCTTGCATGTGTGCTTGTGTGTGCATGTCTACGAGTGTGTGTGTGTGCGTGTGCTTGTGCGTGTGCTTGTGCGTGTTTGTGTGCGTGTGGTTCTGTGCCGTATTTTCACATTTGTAGATTGTATAACCACAACCACGCCGGACACAGAACTGTGCCACCACCCCCAGGCTCCCTCGTCCTCCCTCTCATGCTGCCGCCGCGGACGCTCCTCGGTAACCCCTGGCAACCACGTATGTGTTCTCCACCCTTATTGCACGAGAATGTCTATAAATAGAATCGGACACTGCGTCACTTTTTCAGAGAGACTTTTTCACTCAGCACAATCCATTCAAGCTGCTGTGATGTCACAATTTGGTCCTTTCTACTGCAGGTGGACGTCGCCGTCACATGACCATTCGCCTGTCGGGGCACAGCTGGGCTGCGGGAAGGCTTTTGAACACACGTTCAGTTTCTTCAGGGGACACAGGGTTGCTCATGTCACCTGAGTCTTCTGGAGGGAGCCTCGGTGTTTTGTGTCTGTCACAGAATTTGTCCGTTTCACTAGACCGTCAAATGCGCAGCCACGAAGTGCGTCACAGTGTCCCCTCGTTAACCCTCGATGTCTGTGGGCGCTCCGGTGATGTC
>NW_006431655.1:0-1983 GCF_000325575.1 Pteropus alecto | reverse complement strand
TGTACCAATTTGCAGTCCCACCAGCAGTGTACAAGTTTCTACATCCTCTCCAGCATTTGTTATTACTTGTTCTATTAGATATAGCTATTCTAACAGGTGTGAGATGGTATCTTATTGTGGTTTTGATTTGCATTTCCCTAATAGCTAGCAATGTTGAGCATCTTTTCATGTATTTGTTGGCCATTTGTGAATACTCTCACTTTAAGTTTGAGAACAGGTCAAGGATTCCTGCTCTCACAACTTCTATTCAACATCATATTGGAGATTCTAACCAGTGAAGTAAAGCAAGAAAAAAGAAATTGAAAGCAAGAAAAAAGAAATTTATTTCTCAGTGAAGTAAAGCAAGAAAAAAGAAATTGAAAGCATAGGGATCAGAAAAGAAGAAATAAACTGTCTTTTCAAAATAAAATGTCTATGTAGAAAATCCAAAAGAATCCAAAAACAAAAACAAACAAACGAAAAAAACTATAACTAAAAGTGAGTTTAGCAAGGTAACAGAATACAAAAATCAATTGTGTTTACATATACTAGCAATGAACAATCAGAAACCAAGAAAAAATACCATATAAAATAGCATAAGAATGTTAAATACTTAAGGATAGATTTAACAAAATTTCCCAAACCTGTACACTGAAAACTGCCAAACATTGCTGAGAATAATTAAAGATGACCTAAGTAAATGAAGAGCAATACTATGCTCATGGGTCCAAAGATTTAATATTGTTAAAATGTCAATTCTGCAGATTCAGTGCATTCCCAAACAAGATCTCAGGAAGCTTTTTAAACGTTAGAAATTGACAAGCTAATTCTAAAATTTGCCTCTAAATGACAAAACAATTCCAAAAAGAACAAAATTGAAGAATTTGCATACTAGCTAATCAAGACGGTGTGATGTTGGTGTAAGAACAGGCAATGGAACAAAGTTCCACTGATAGTTCAGAAATAGACTCACACAGATATGGCCAACTGATTTTTGACAAGATGCCAAAGTAATTCAATAGAATAATTCAAATGCTGCTGAAATCATTGGAAATCTATATGCAAAAAAAAAGTAAACCTTCACACTGTACATAAAAATTAACTCAAAATGAATCCTAGACCAAAGTATAATACACGTAAAAAAAAAAAGAAAAGAAAAGAAACAGAACCATTTTAAAATGGAGTCAGAACTGCCATCTCAAAGGAACTGCTTTGCATGTCTTATGCCTCAAACTTTGGAATGTTATAACAGGGCAAAATAACCTTTGTACTGGGCCTAAACCAACACTGTGTTCCAAAGAACTGTTTGCAAGGATAATAAGAAAGCAGATATTATGACTACAGGACTGATGGCTACTGGACTAAACATTAAAAACATCATTTAGAATGAACATCACTATGTCAGCTTATCTGCACCAATAGAAATGCCTTCCTTCTACTGATATAATTATTCCCCTTCCCATTCTCATAAATACCCCCTGCCTTTGTCTCTTAGTTTCTGTCTAAATGAATCAGTGCTTCCCATATAGCTATTCTTTTTTTTATCTCAAATAAATGCTCGTTGCCCCTCAATTTGTCCTTTTATTTTTAGGTTATACACATAATAGTTCCCTAAGGAAATATAAGAGAAAAATTTGTAATTTCGAGACGATGATTTCTTAGATGCAATATAAATAGCACAAATCGAAATTTTAAAAAATTGATAAAATGGACTTTATGAAAATTTTAAAATTTTGCTTTTCCAAAGAAACCTTTAAGAAAATTAAAAGAAAGGTACAGACTGGGAGAAAATACTTGCAAAACATATCTGATAAAAGACTTGTACCCTGAATTTTTAAAAAACTCATACAACTCAAAATAGAAGACAACTCAACTAAAATGGGTAAAAGACTTGAAAAAATACCTTGCAAATTAAAGACTCCTTAGCAATAAAAGTAAATAAATAAATAAGTCAGACAGAAAAAGTCGAGAACCATATAAGATATAAAACTGAAAGCAATAATT
>NW_006431654.1:0-682 GCF_000325575.1 Pteropus alecto | reverse complement strand
CTGAGGCTGTAGAAAAGATGGTTCAATACAGAAGCTTTTGGAATAAAGAAGAAATTAAAATGAAAATTAGAAAGAATTATAAAAGAAATGATGACAAAAATATGACAAAATCACAAAATAAACTCTAACAAATTGATAAAAGGTGTGCTACGCAGGAGGGAAATCTGATTTGGGCCATCACAAAAGAGGTTGTATCAAACCATCCCTCTCACTGATAGTAATTATAAAACTCAACTAAACACATAGGACAACTATTTGAAGCTTTGGAGAGCAACCAAGACAGCCTGAAATTGACAGGACAAAATTATATAGAGAAACGGAGCATATTGCAATGAGCTGGGCCTTCTCCAGCAACTGAAAACGCAGTATAAAGCAAAGGAGGGCATCTCCAGGGCCAGCCCTGCTTCTCAGAATAGCATCCATTCTCACTGTTCATTACCTCCATCTTGGCATATGGTTTTTTAGTGTTTTGAAATATCAACCCTGAATATTGACTCGGAAATCAACTGTTCAGATTTTGAAGAGCATTTCCTCAGCAATAAATTTATTTTTTAACATGAAAACTTAAAATGAGGAAATTTAAGAAATGTTAAAATTACTAAACAATTGTTTAATTATCCATTTTTTATGAAATGAAGGCAATCTCTTAAAATGTATAGGAGGATAGTGGGCAGTGTTCTTC
>NW_006431653.1:0-852 GCF_000325575.1 Pteropus alecto | reverse complement strand
CACACACCAAAATTAATTCAAAATGGATTAAGGATTTGAACATAAGACCTGAAAAAAATAAATTGCATAGGAGAAAACATAGGAACTAAACTCATAGACCTTAGACTTAAAGAGGATTTTATGAATTTGACCTCCAAGGCAAGGGAAGTAAAAGCAAAAATAAATGAATGTGACTTCATCAAACTAAAAAGCATCTGCTCAGCAAAATAAACCATCAATAAGGTAAAGAGACCACCATCCAAATGAAAACAATATATATTTGCAAGCAATGCCTTTGATAAGGGCCTAATATCCAAAACATACAAAGAACTCATGCAACTCAATAACAAGAAAACAAATGATCCATTCAAAAAGTGGGCAGAGGACCTGAACAGACACTTATCTCAAGAAGACATACAAATGCCCAACAAACATATGAAAGGATGCTCAGTATTGCTAGGTATTAGGGAAATGCAAATCAAAACCAAAATGAGATACCATATTACACCTGTTAGAATGACTATCATTAAATCAGCAAGACAAGTAATAAGAAGTGTTGGAGAGGTTGTGAGGGAAAAGGAACACTTATACACTTCTGGTGGGATTTCAAATTGGTACAGCCACTTTGGAAAACAGTATGGCGCTTCCTCAAAAAACTAAGAATTGGTCTACCATATGATCCAGTAATTGTTGTACTGGCAGTTACCCCAAAACCTTGAAAACCCATATTCGAAAATATATTTGCATACCAATATTCATAGCAGCATTATTCATTGTGGCCAGGACATGGAAGAAACCAAACATTCCTACAAACAGATGATTGGATAAAGAAGCTGCAGTATATATATCCAATGGAATATTACTCAGCCATAA
>NW_006431652.1:0-769 GCF_000325575.1 Pteropus alecto | reverse complement strand
TTGAAAAACCCTATTTGCCAAAGCCCGGTCAGGAATGATGTCTCTAACACCTGCAGCTGAACAAACTCCTCCGTCGGGTGGAGGACTAGGTACAGACTTGTTGTCCTTGTGCGGAAGCATTCCTCCCAGGCACGCGGCCCGCACAATGTGGGTGCAATCCATGCCTTCTCATCAGTAGCTATCGGCCGCTTGGCCTGGAAAAGGCGCAAGGTATGGGTATTGGAGGGTGGGGCCAGTGTGAGGCTGAGGGTGGTGTTGAGAGCCGGTGAGGAGGAACCAAGGGGTTGGTCCTGGGGCGATTCACCAATCAGTGTAGAGTTGAGTTGGCCTTTCTCTAGACATGGTCCTCTGGATGCTTGGGCACGTGAGCATGCGTGGACATCCCACCTTCATATCACACTCATGTTATCTAGTGTGAGCCCACATCGTGTATGTTCTGCCTTTTCAGAAAGCCTGAAGAACCTTCTTGAGGCTTCCAGTGGCGCCATTGTGTGAGGCAGTCCTCGTATCTCAGCAGCCCTTGGGTGCTGCACCAGGGACCCGGTGAAAAGAGAAAGTGAGGAGAAGTGTCCCAAATCCAAATGTCCCAAATCTGGACAGGAGTGCCAAGTGTGGGGAGAGGTGCTGTCTGTCTTCAGATGACAAAGCAGAGGACATGGCTCGGTGAGGAAAATTCTTTTTATTTTTAATTCTGTGGTGTAGCATATTAAGGGTGAGGAGTACTGAACATGCAAGTATCTGTTTTTTTGCTTCATGTTATAGAGGAACT
>NW_006431651.1:0-700 GCF_000325575.1 Pteropus alecto | reverse complement strand
TACACTTTTAGCTTTTATTTGCTCAGTGCTAGAGAAAACGACCCGTCGTCGTTTAAACTGGCTCATCATATCCTACCTTCTCTGAGGATTTTGGAAACAAGGTTTTTCGTCCTTGGCAGATTTATCCTAACACCGGTTTTGCAGGGGAGAAGGCAGAAGCTGGGAAGTCAGGCCCCTCGCTGCCGAGAGCCTCCCCGGGCCAGGGGCAGGTGTCCTGCATCCGTGGGTCTGGAGCGCCTGCTGTGCCAGCATGGGGCGGTGACATAGCACCACCTCGTGTCACCATGGCACTGTGCGGTCGGTCGCCAGGGCTGAGGCCGAACCCCGGCTCCAGCACTTACGGTGCGTTCTGAGCCGGTTGCCTCGACCTCACCGTGCTGGTCTGCAATCTGGGAAGGACGTTCTGGGCGGGGGGCTTTGCCCCCCAGGGCCCGGTGAGGCCCCGGCGGACCCCACGTGGCACGGAGGAGGGGGCTGTGGTCTCTGGTCGTCACTCAGTGATCCCTTCTCCCACGTGGAACAGCTCTGTCCCCAGCTGCAGAAGCTCCAGCTTATTGTGAAAATGTGAGTGGGACCCCCATACGCATGCCGGGGACACGGAGTCGTGCGGCCCTGGGGGTCCGCCCGCACCCTGAGAGGAGGAGACGCAAGGTGTGTTCTCGGGGTCAGAGGCGAAGCGAAGGGGCCGGACCCGGCTGGC
>NW_006431650.1:0-737 GCF_000325575.1 Pteropus alecto | reverse complement strand
ATATATATATATATAACAAATATATAGATCTCAAATTTTATCACAACACAATCATTCTCGAAAACTAAAATCAAATGAGTTCTATTATTATACAGTCAGAGCACATAAAATTCCATATACCCATGAGACCCGTATTACAAACACTAAGCTTGACAAGAAGGAAAGCTATGATTGCAGCTACGACATGTTATTAAACATTTACTAGGTTTTAGAAATTTTGGGTGCATTATCTCATGTAATCTGCATAGTAACCTACAAAATAATTCAGTATTCTTTCATAGATGAGAAAACCGAGAACCAGCCTGATGTATGACATGATCAAGGTCACGCATTTAGTCACTAATAGAGCCAGGATTAATTACAGGTTCCTCTGTCTTCAAACCCTAAACTATTTTCACTTGACATTGATATTGATATTGCAGACTCATTGTGATATGGCATAAATTTGGAAATATTATCCCCTAGAAACAACACGAAATAACATCCCCTTGTGCTTGAATTCTTTTAGAAATCCATAAGCATAAGCTGAACATTCTATTTAAAAGAAACTGAAGTGACGTCTAGATCAGTTCGCTAACTTGTAAAATAAATTTAAAATTCAGTTAAATTCCTCCATGAGAAATAAAAATTATAATCTCAAAATGGAATAAACTCAGTGGTCAGTTTTCTCTCCATTTAACAATTTTCCAAAATTTGAAATATAGCCTCTTATTTCTACTACCTTTATTCTGTTATCT
>NW_006431649.1:0-1055 GCF_000325575.1 Pteropus alecto | reverse complement strand
ATTGCAAAAGGAATTATTTTTCCACTTTTTTTTCTAACACTTTGTTATTAGAGGATAGGAACACTATGGATTTTTGAACGTTGATTTTGTATCCAAAGACTTTACTGTATTTGCTTATTGTTTGTAGTAGTGTTCTTGTGGAGTCTTTAGGGTTTTCTGTATAGAGAATAATGTCATCTGCAAATAGTGACAGTTTGACTTCTTCGTTTCCTATTTAGATGCCTTTTGTATCTTTCTCTTGTCTGATTGTACTCACTAGGACCTCCAATATTATATTGAATAAGAGTGGCAATAGTGGACAGCCTTGCCTTGTTCCTGATCTTAGAAGATTTTTAGTTTTTCAACATTAAGTATAATGTTGGCTGAGGGTTTGTCATAGATGGCCTTTATTATGTTAAGGTACTTTTCTTCGATACCGATTTTGTGAAGTGTTTCGATCATGAATGGATACTGTATCTTGTCGAGAGCCTTTTGTGCATTTATTGATATGATCATGTGATTCTTATTTTTAAATTTGTTTATGTGGTGTATCTCATTAATCAATTTGCATATGTTGAACCATCCCTGTGCTTCTGGGATGAAGCCCACTTGATCGTGGTGTATAATCTTTTTAATATGTTGTTGTGTTCAGTTCGCTAGTATCTTATTTAGGATTTTTGCGTCTGTGTTCATGAGAGATATTGGTCTGTAGTTTTCTTTTTTTGTGTTATCTTTACCAGGTTTTGATATCAGAGTAATATTAGCCTCATAAAATGAGTTGGGAAGTATTGCTTCCTGTTCGATTTTTTGGAAGAGTTTGAGGAGAATAGGTATTAAATCTTCTTTGCATGTTTGGTGGAGCCATCTGATCATGGGCTTTTACTTTTTGGTAGGCTTTTGATGATCGTTTCAATTTCCATACTGCTGATCGGTCTATTTAGATATTCCAGTTCCTCTTGATTCAGTCTAAGAAGATTGTATTTTTTTAAGTACTGATCTGTCTCTTCTAGGTTATTAAATATGGTGTTATTTACTTTTTCGTAGTATTCTTGTATGGTCCTTTGTATTTCTGCGAT
>NW_006431648.1:0-655 GCF_000325575.1 Pteropus alecto | reverse complement strand
ACAAACCCCTGACTAGACTCACTAAAGAAAAAAGACAAAGGAAACAAATGAACAAAATCATGGATGAAATGAGAGAAATTACAACAGATACCACAGAAATAGAAAGGATCATATGAGAATACTATGAAAAAGTATTTAATAACCTAGAAGAAATGGACAAGTACTTAGAAAGATACAACATTCCTAGACTGAATCAAGAAGAACTGGAAAATCTGAATAGATCGATAAGCAATACGGAAATTGAAACAATTATCAAAAGCCTACCTAAAACTCCAAGTCCAGAACCAGATGGCTTCACCAGTGAATTCTACCAAACATTCAAAGAACATTTAATACCTAATCTCCTCAAAATCTTCCAAAAAAATCAAAGAGGAGGCAATACTTCCTAACTTATTTTATGAAGCCAATATTACATGAAAACCAAAACCTGGTAAAAAGAACACTAAAAAACTATAGACGAATATCTCTCATGAACACAGATGCAAAAATCCTAAATAAGGTACTAGAGAACCGAATACAAAATCATATTGAAAAGATTATACACCATGATCAGGTGGGCTTCATCCCAGGAGCACAAGGATGGTTCAATATACACAAATCAATTAGCATGATATACCATAAAACAAATTAAAAAATAAGAATCATATGATTATAT
>NW_006431647.1:0-564 GCF_000325575.1 Pteropus alecto | reverse complement strand
TGTGGTCTGAATTTCTACAGGGAGCAGTGACCTATCGGATGTATGTGTATGTGTGTGCGTGTGTGCATGTGAATATGTGTGTATGTGTGCACATGTGTGTATGTATGTGCATGTGTGTATGTGTGCATATGTGTGTAGTATGTGCATGTGTGTGCATGTGTGTATGTGAATGTGTGTGCATGTGTGTGTGCATGTGCATGTGTGTGCGCATGTGCATGTGTGTGCATGTGTGTATGTGTGTGTGTGCGTGTGAACATGTGTGTGCATGTGTATGTGTGTGCATGTGTGCGTGTGGATATGTGTGTATGTGCGCACGTGTGTGTGTGCATGTGTGTATGTGTACATATGTGTGTAGTGTGTGCGTGTGTGTGCGTGTGTGTATGTGAATATGTGTGCATGTGTGCACGCATGTGCATGTGTGTGCATATGTGTATGTGTGTGCGTGTGAACATATGTGTGCGCGTGTGTGCATGTATGTGCGTGCGTGTGCATGTCCGTGTGCATGTGTGTGCACGCGCGTGTATGTATGTGTGTGTGTATTTTGTTCAGGCCTGTGCCGGGCAG
>NW_006431646.1:0-581 GCF_000325575.1 Pteropus alecto | reverse complement strand
TACAACATATCAAAACTTTTGGAACATGGCAAAAGAGGTCATTAGAGGAAAGTTCAAATCATTACAGGCCTATCTTCAAAAACAAGAATGAGCCCAAATAAACAACCTAATGCTTCATCTTAAAAGCTCAAAAAAGAAGAACAAATGAAGCCTAAAGTCAGCAGAAGGAAAGAAATAATCAAAATTAGAGCAGAAATAAATGAAATTGAAAAAAAAAAAAACCAATAGAAAAAATAAGTGCAACAAAGAGCTGGTTCTTTGAAAAGGTTAATAAAATTGACAAACCCCTGGCTAGACTCACTAAAGAAAAAAGAGAAAGGACACAAATAAACAAAATTAGGGATGAAAGAGGGGAAATTACGACTGACATCGCAGAAATACAAAGGATCATACAAGAATACTATGAAAAAGTAGATAACACCGAGTTTAATAACCTAGAAGAAATGGAATGGTACTTAGAAAAATACAACCTTCCTAGACTGAATCAAAAAGAACTGGAAATTCTACGTAGACCGATTGGAGGTATGGAAATTGAAACAATCATCCAAAACCTAACAAAAAGTAAAAGTCCAGGACCAAAT
>NW_006431645.1:0-437 GCF_000325575.1 Pteropus alecto | reverse complement strand
TCATCCACTATTTGACTGAAAATGCTTTCTAGTCCCTGTTCCTTTGCCTCACTTTCGATAATGCCCATTATTCTTATGATTCCTCTCCTTATGGTATCAGCTAGTTTTTGTATTTCTCTTTCATTATTTTTCATTCTTCGGTTTCTCTCTTCTTCCTTCTGATTTATATCTAGATTTCTGTCTTACCTAAGGCAGATCCTTTCAGTGATCATTTCCTCCTAAGCTTGCTATTTCATTTTCCAGCTTTTGTATTGTGTGTGTGTTTTTTTTAATCTCCAGAAGATCTATTCTATTCTTTCTGAGGGTTTCAATCTTCTTGCTAAAGAACTCATTCTGCTCATCTAGTTGCTTTTCAGTTCCTGAAACTGTTGATATGACTCATTCGGAACTCACTGAGATTTTTAGAAGTACCCTCCTGAATTCTCTGTCATTTAAGT
>NW_006431644.1:0-3903 GCF_000325575.1 Pteropus alecto | reverse complement strand
ATTTTGACCAACGGTCCCTTCATGGAAATCTGGGCTTCACTGAGTATGCAAACCTCTCAAACACAAAACTTTCCTAGTCTCTACCCATCACCGAGCTCCATAGCCACTTCCACATTTTAGATATTCGTAATATCATCACTCTTCTTCATGATACCAAAACTGTCTTACTTAGGGTTCTCCAGAGGAACAGAACCAGCAGGATACCTGTATCTATATATCTATATCTAACTGTATCAATATCTATGTCACTTATAGCTCTATATCTATATATCTATATCTATATTGCCTGTTGGTTCTGTTTCATAATCACATGAACTAATTTTGATAATATTTACACATTTATTTACCTTTTACATATCATTACATGTATGTTATATCTATATCTATAGATAGACGATAGATTAGATAGATAGATAGATAGCCTGATAGATAGATAAATAGATGATAGATAGATGATATATAGATAGATGGATGTTAGATAGATGATAGATAGATGATAGATAGCCAGATAGACTGATGATAGATAGCTAGATAGCTAGATAGATAAAAGGAAGACAGATGATAGATGATAGATGATAGATGATAGATAGATAGATAGATAGATAGATAGATAGATAGATAGCCAGATAGATAGACAGATGATAGATAGCTAGATAGCTAGAGAGATGATAGATGATAGATAGATAGATAGATAGATAGATAGATAGATAGATAGATAGATAGACAGACAGATAGATGACAGATATTGTAAGCAATTAGTTCACATGAATAGAGAAGTTGAAAGTCTCAAGTACTGCAATTGGCAAAGTGGATCCTTAGGAGAGCCAATTGTGTAGTTCCAGTCAAAACTGAAGGCCTGAGACCCAGAAGAGCTGTCGATATAAATTTCAGTCCAAAAGCTGGCACTGAGATCCAAGAAGAGCCAATTTGTTTCAGTACAAACCCAGAGGCATAAAAAGATCGATGTCCGAGTTCAATAGTCAATCGGGAAGAGTTTTCTCTTATTCTCCAGGTCAGACTTTGTGATCTATGGAGGCCTTCAACATTGGGGAGGGCAATATGCTTTACGTAGTGTATTGATTCAAATGTTAATCTTATCCAAAAAAATAGCTTTCAGACACACTCAGAACAACGCTTGAACAAATCTCTGGGCATCTGTGGCCTAGATAACTTGAAACATAAAATTAACCATCTCCGGGAGTGTTCATTCAGTCTTTTCTTTTTCCAGAAAGATTTTGTGTAAAATTGGAATTATTTCTTCCTGAATGTTTCATAAAAGCTATCTGAACCTGGAGCTTATTTGTAGGATGATATTTAATAGCAGACACAATTTCTTTAATGGTTACAAGAATACTCAGATTTTTTACATTTTTTTGAGCTGATTTTAATAAGTGATATTTCATAATAATTTATTTTTTAGACATTGACATGAAATGTTTAATACTTTAAAATGGTCTAAAATTCATTATGTACTTTACTATCTTTAAATATCTGTCCCAGATATGATGTCCATTTTACCATTTGTTTTATTGGTTTTATGTGCCCTTTCTTTCTTTCTTTCTTTTTTTTTTTTTTTTTTTTTTGGTTCATTTGTTTCTTAATGATCCGTGACATACTTTTATCGCTTTTATTAGTTTATCAAAATTGAAAATATTGGCTTTACCATTTCATTCTATTTTGTTACTTTTTCTATATCATCAATTTTTTCTTTTATGCTTATTATTCTTTGCCTTCTACCTTTTGGTTTAAATCACTGTTCTTTCTGTAACTTCTTAAAATGAATGTTTATTTCATTAAATTTTAAGGCTTTCTTTTTTCAATTTTACGTGCATAAGTCTATTAATATTTTCTAAATACTGCTTTAGCTACATTCCATAGTTTTGATATATAATATTTTTGTTATTATTCAGATTAAACTATTTTCTAATTTTCATTAAAATTTGTCCTTTGACTCATGGTTTACTTTAAAATGTATTTATTAATTTATATGCAAGAATTTAGTAAAATTTTTAAACATTTATACATTTGTTGAGACTTAGTTTGCAGTCCGTCATCTGCTTGTTTTCTGAAAATGAATGTTTTTGTGTTTAAAAGAGAGAATACATTTAACATTTGTTATGCGTAATATTCTACATTTGCCCAAGGTTATTTTGTTCAAATATTTTCTATAACTACTGAGAAATATGTGTTTAGACCCTCCTCTACTCTAGATTTGTCTATTTCTTTTTCTAGTTCTATTAATTTTCATAGTACATATATTTTAGGCCACATTACTTGGTCCACACATATTTAAAACTAGTATGACTTTTTAGGTAAAAGTAACTTTTTATCACATAATTGACCTTTCTACCTTCCAATAATAATGTTTTGCTTTAGATTTCATTTTATCTAGCATTTATCCAACATTCTCAGCCTTTTTTTTAGCTAATGTTTAATGGGTATTAAAGCTGTCTGTATGCGTATGTTTTATAAGTTTCCCTTATGAACATGTTAGATTTTGTTTTTATCTACTCTAATAATTGTTATTTTGTTACTGGAGTGTTTTCTTAACTTGCAATCAATTTCATTAGTAGTTTATTGAGATTTACCCCTACTATCTTAGTTTGTGTTTACCATTTGTGCCATCTATTCATTATTTCGTTTCCTCTCCTTTCTTGACTTGTTAGAATAGTTGCATATGCTTATCCTTACTTTTTTCCTTCCCACTCATTCATAGCTTCTATTCTACTTGTAGTTTTCTTAGAAATTAAATTTCTTCTCTTAGTTTTCATTTGTCTGTAAATGAAAAACATATTTTACCCCTCATCCCTGAAAGGTATTTTTGCTGCATGTACATTTCGAGGTTAAAAAGAGAATTGATGAAGACAACAATTTCCGCATTTTTAAATTTTTGCACTACCCTCTGCAACTGTTCCCAGGACGTGGCATTGCATTTGCTATACTATTAGTTTTAGTCTTCTAACACTGAGTAACAAATCACAACAAACTTGGCACTCGAAAACAATACCTATTTATTATCTCACAGTTAAGCACATCAGGAAACTAGGCTAGGTTCTTGGCTCAGGGTCTTACAAGGCTGAAATCAAAGTGTTAAAAAGGGTTAGTTTCTAATTTTAGGCCCTGGGTCTACTTTCCAACTCCCATGGTTATTAACAGAAGTCATTTCCTTGCAGCTATAGAGCTCATGAGTGCTTCACCTTCAAGGTCCATAGGAGAGCATCTCTCTACAATCAACCTTCTTGTAAAGAGTGCACTTGATGAGATCAGGTCCACCTAGTACAATCTCTCTTTATATTAACTCAAAATTAATTGATTAGTACCTAATAATAGGAGTGATATTCCATCACTTTCACTGGCCCCACCCACATTCAAGGGGAGGGGACTGTACAGGGTGTGTACACCAAGAAGCAGGAATCTTAAGGGTCCTTAGAATTAGAATTCTGCCTAATGGGCTATCCTAGAGGGGTCTCAGGGCTTCCATTCAGCTCCTCCTACCATAATGAACATATACACCTGTGAAATGGGCCATGGAGTTGATGCATGAGTCATACCAGCTTTGGAGTATGTTTATTCCTATTGTACATTAAGCAATCATGGTACCAACCACAGGTTGGATCTATGGACACACTTGGTCCATGAGAGAGAGTCTCAAGCCAAAATATCATTTACCACCCAATGTGATATAGCTCTATGTCAACCGGACCATGGTGGTGCCTTGGTTCCCAGGAAATAGCATCAACATAGAATCAGTGTTTATAATCTCTAAAAAGTCTGGGTGTTTCCTCTTGCCTAATGCACAATGACTCTATAATCACCTGCAGAGTCCTCCATTCAAGTACTGAATCAGTGTGCAGTGGGTCTGTACCCACTAATGAATATTTGGGAGGCTCGAGGGTAGGCTAA
>NW_006431643.1:0-392 GCF_000325575.1 Pteropus alecto | reverse complement strand
TATATATATATATATGTATATATATATCTATATATAACTTCTTTATCCAATCATCCATGGATAGGCACTTAGGTTGCTTCCATATCTTGGCTACGGTAAATAGTGCTGCCGTGAACGTAGGGGTGCATAGATCTTTACAAACTAGTGTTTTGATTTTTTTTTTTTTTTTTTGGATAAATGCTCAGAAGTGCAATTGCTGAGTCAAAAGGCAGGTCTATTTTTTAATTTTCTGAGGAATCTCCAAACTGTTTTCCTTAGTGGCTGTACCAATTTGCAATCCCACCAGCAGCGTATGAGGGTTCCTGTCTCTCCACATCCTCACCAACACTTGTTTTTTGATTCATTGAAGATAGCCAATCTGACAGGTATGAAGTGATATTTCATTGTGGTTT
>NW_006431642.1:0-846 GCF_000325575.1 Pteropus alecto | reverse complement strand
TGCCGTCTTGAGAGTGGGGAGACGTTAGCCCGTCCATGGCCTGGAGTCTGTGTGCTTGTGTCTTGAACTTCCACTTAAAAATTTTTTATTGGACTGATATTGGTAAATAAAATTATGTAGGTTTTATGGCGAGGAAACATGGCGGAGTGAGAGACATCCACAGATCTCTTCTTCTGAAATAACAATAAGCTGAACATCTAAAACTGAACCAAAAACACCCAAACTGCACACCAGCGTGGGATCTGTGTATAAGAGCTACCACAGGTCAGAACCCCAGGTGTCAGTTGGTGGACTGAGAGAAATAAAGAAGCTGCCTCTGACAGCTGCCGGAGCTTCTTGCAGGGGGAGGGGTAGGGGTGAAGGTGCGGAGAGTTCCCTGATCATCCCTGCCTGAAAGTACCGGATCTTTTCTATGCAGCCAATAGCAGGGCTCAGTCATCAGGACAGAAAGCAGAGAAGTGAGATGGGGCTGCAGAGAAACAACAGTTGATTTTTACCAGCGCTGGTTGAAAAACCAAGGCTGAGCCACAGCCGCCAAACCCAATCCAGAGGGCCCCTCCCCCCATGCCCTCTGAGACCAAACACCACGTAGCCCCAGGAAAATCTGAGCAAACCGAAAGTGTTGCTAACACTGACATGGGCTGAAACTGAGAGTAGCAAGTGTGATTAAAATCTACAAGAAAATGAAAAAGACATTTAGGCTTTATATACAGCCTCTGCTTAGATGCCACCTACTGGAAACCAAAAGAAAAACAACTTTTTTGCAGCAGAGTAAAGAGAGACTTTTACATAATAAATCATCTTTCTGAGAAAAAAAGCAGAATACCCTTCCATTAATGCCCAGGT
>NW_006431641.1:0-429 GCF_000325575.1 Pteropus alecto | reverse complement strand
CTGTTTTCCATAGTGGCTGTCCCAATTTGCAGTCCACATTAGCAGTGTATGAGGATTCCTATTTCTCTGCATCCTCTCCAACATTTGTTATTACTTGTTCTGTTGATTATAGCCATTCTTATAGGTGTGAAATGGTATCTCGTGGTTTTGATTTGCATTTCCCTAATAGCTAATGATGTTGAGCATCTTTTCATATATTTGTTAGCCATTTGTATGTCCTCTAGGGAGAAGTGACTCTTTAGATCCTCTGCCCATTTTTTGATTGGCTCATTTGTTTTTTGTTGTTATTGAGTTGTATGGGTTCTTTGTATATTTTGGATATTAGGCCCTTATTGGAGGTGTTGCTTGCAAGTATATCTTCCCACTTGGATGGTTCTCTCTTTACCTTGTTGAATATTTCTTTTGTTGAGCAGAAGCTTTTTAGTTTGA
>NW_006431640.1:0-794 GCF_000325575.1 Pteropus alecto | reverse complement strand
TTGAAGGCTTTTTCTGCATCTATTGATATGATTATGATTCTTACGTTTTAATTTGTTTACGTGGTATATTACATTAATCGATTGGCATATGTCGAACCATCCCTGTGCCTTTGGGATGAAGACCACTTGATCATGGTATATAATCTTTTTAATATGTTGCCATATTCGGTTCACTAGTATCTTATTTAGGATTTTTGCATCTGTGTTCATGAGAGATATCTCTTTGTAGTTTTCTTTTTTTGTATTATCTTTACCAGGTTTTGGTAGCAGAGTAATACTGGCCTCATAAAATGAGTTGGGAAGTATTGCCTCCTCTTCAATTTTTTGGAAGAGTTTGAGGAGAATAGGCATTAAATCTTCTTAGAATGTTTGGTAGAATTCACTGGTGAAGCCATCTGGTCCTGGACTTTTACTTTTTGGTAGGGTTTTGATGATTATTTCAATTTCCATACTGCTGATCAGTCTATTTAGAGTTTCCATATCTTCTTGATTCAGTCTAAGAAGATCGTATTTTTCTAAGTACTGGTCCATTTCTTCTAGGTTATTAAATTTGTTATTATGTACTTTTTCATAGTATTTTGATGTGATCGTTTGTATTTCTGTGATGTCAGTGATAATTTTTCCTCTTTCTTCCCTGATTTTGTTTATTTGTGTCCTTTCTCTTTTTCCTTTAGTGAGTCTAGCCAGGGGTTTATCAATTTTATTAACCTTCTCAAAGAACCAGCTCTTTGTTGTATATTTTTTCTATTTTTTTAAATTTCATTTATTTCTGCTCTAATTTTTGATGATTTCTT
>NW_006431639.1:0-466 GCF_000325575.1 Pteropus alecto | reverse complement strand
GTAATATTCCATTGTATATATGTACCATGACTTCTGTAGCCAATTATCTATTGTAGAACACTTCATTTGCTTCCATGTCCCGGCCACTGTGAATAATGCTGCTATGAACATTGGTGTGCAAATATCTTTTCGGATATGGGATTTCAAGTCTTTGGGGTAAATACCCAGTAGAAAGATTGCTGGATCGTATGGTAGATCAATTCTTAGTTTTTTGAGGAACCTCCATACTGTTTTCCATAGTGGCTGTACCAATTTGCAGTCCTATCAGAAGTTCCTTTTTCTCTGCATCCTCTTCAGCATTTGTTATTACTTGTCTTGCTGATTATAGCTATTCTCACAGGTGTGAGGTGGTATCTCATTGTGGTTTTGATTTGCATTTCCCTCATAGATGTTGAAAAGATGTTGAACATCTTTGCAAATATTTGTTGGCTATTCATATGTCCTCTAGGGAGAAGTGTCTGTTCAG
>NW_006431638.1:0-445 GCF_000325575.1 Pteropus alecto | reverse complement strand
GCTAGCAATGTTGAGTATCTTTTCAAATATTTGTTTGCCATTCGTATGTCCTCTAGGGAGAAGTGTCCATTCAGGTCCTCTGCCCATTTTTTGATTGGACCATTTGTTTTTTTGTTGTTATTGAGTCATGTGAGTTCTTTGTATATTTTAGATATTAGGCCCTTATCGGAGGTGTTGCTTGCAAATACATTTTCCCATTCAGATAGATGTCTCTTTGCCTTCATCAAGGTTTCTTTTGCTGAGCAGAACCTTTTTGGTTTGATGTAGTCCCATTCATTTATTTTTGCTTTTACTTCTCTTGCTTTTGAGGTCAAATTCATAAAATGCTCTTTGAGTCCAAGGTCCTTGAGTTTAGTTCCTATGTTTTCTTCTATGCATTTTATTATTTCAGGTCTTATATTCAAATGGATTATCCTTAATCCATTTTGAGTTAATTTTGGTGTGT
>NW_006431637.1:0-1785 GCF_000325575.1 Pteropus alecto | reverse complement strand
TGCCTCCAGCCTCATTCTTTTTTCTCAGGATGGCTCTGGCAATTGGGAGTCTTTTGTGCTTCCATACAAATTTGATGATTTTTTTTGTTCTATTCCTTTAAAAAAATTCTGATGGGATTTTGATGGAGATTGCATTAAATCTGTATAATGCTTTAGGTAATATGGTCATTTTTACTATGTTGATTATTCCAATCCAAGAACATGGAATATCTTTCCTTTTCTTTGTATCTTCTTCAATTTCTTTTTATAGGGTCTTATAGTTTCCATAATACAAGTTCTTAACATGTTTTATTAGATTTATTCCTTGGTATTTTATTCTTTTTTTGCAATTGCAAAAGGACTTACTTTTTCCACTTCTTTTTCTGACATTTCATCATTAGAGTATAAGAATGCTATGGATTTTCGAACATTGATTTTGTATCCAGATTTTACTGTATTTGCTTATTGTTTCTAGTAGTGTTCTTGTGGAGTCTTTAGGGATTTCTACATAGAGAATCTTGTCATCCGCAAATAGAGACAGTTTGACTTCTTCATTTCCTATTTGGATATTTTATACCCAATTTTATATCCAATTTCCTATTTTATATCCAATTTTATATCCAATTTCCTATTTTATATCTTTCTCTTGCCTGACTGCACCCACTAGGACCTCCAATATTATTTTGAATAACAGTTGAGATAGCAGACAGCCTTGCCTTGTTCCTGACCTTGGAGGAAAGGTTTTTAGTCTTTCACCATTAAGTATAATGTTGGCTGAGGGTTTGTCATATGTGGCCCTTATTATGTTAAGGTACTTTCCTTCTATACCAATTTTGTTAAGTGTTTTGATCATAAATAGATGCTGTATCTTGTCGAAGGCTTTTTCTGCATCTATTGATACGATCATATAATTCTTATTTTTTAATTTGTTTATGTGGTGTATCACATTAATCGATTTCTGTATGTTGAACCTTCCCTGTGCCTCTGGGATGAAGCCCACTTGATCGTGATGTATAATCTTTTTAGTATATTGTTGTATTCCGTTTGCTAGTATCTTATTTAGGATTTTTTCTTCTATGTTCATGAGAGATATTGGTCTGTAGTTTTCTTTTTGTGTGTTATCTTTACCAGGTCTTGGAATCAAGGTAATACTGGCCTCATAAATAGAGTTGTGAAGTATTGCCTACTCTTCCATTTTTTGAATAGTTTTAGGAGAATAGATATTTCATCTGATATTAGTACCACTACTCCCGCTTTTCTCCGAATGTCATTTTCTTGAAATATCATTTTCCCACCTTTCACTTTGAATCTGTATTTGCCTTTGGAACTGAGATGTGTTTCCCTGAGACAACATATGATTGGGTTTTGTTTTTTTATACATATGCAACTCTATGCCTTTTATTGGTGAGTTCAGTCCATTTACATTTAGGGTGATTATTGAAATACGAGGTCTTTTTAAATCAATCAATCAATTAATTAATTAATTATTTTGATTGAAGAAATAATTTAAAATTTTCCCCCATCTACTTCCCCCCTCACTCCTCTCCCCTACACTCAAAATATGAGGTCGCTTATAGCCATTTATCAATTATTTTCTGGTAGCTCAGTGTTTCCATTGCTTCCTTGTCCCTGTGTTTCTGTTTTCTTTATTTTGGTGGGCTTCTGTGGGTTTTCCCTCTGTTTCTTCTTGTTTTATGTTATATATTTCAGTTATGAATCTTTGATTTGTAGTTACCATTATAAATATGTAAAAGATAGTAAAATATATATGTATATATGTGTATGTGCGTGTGTGTGTGTGTGTGT
>NW_006431636.1:0-573 GCF_000325575.1 Pteropus alecto | reverse complement strand
TTGTATTTCTTAATCCCTTTGCCCTTTTTCACTGTATTCCCCACCCACTTCCTGTCTAGTAGCCCTCAAAATATCCTCTGTACCTATGAGTTTGTTTCCATTTTGGTCATTGTTTATTTTGCTCTTTAGATTCCACATGTACGTGAAATCATGTGGTATTTGTCTTTCTCTATCTGACTTACTTCACTCAGTGGAATACCCTCTAGGTCCATCAAGGCAATATCTTATTCCATCCCCTTCCTTTTAGTGTGTGTGTGTTTTTCTAATCTGAAATGAGTCTCTTGTAGGCAATATATGTAGAGGTCTTGTTTTCTTATCCATTCAGCCACTCTATCTTTTGGTTGGAGCACTTAATTATTCTTTTCTGTTTGAGGTACTTGTTGATAGGAATGTAGTTATTACCATTTTTTATTCATGCTTTTGATACATGTTTTTCCTTCTTAAAGGAGTCCCTCTAACATTTCCTGTAATATTGTGTTCATAAATTCCTTTAGCTTATTTTTTCTGGGAAGCTCTTTATCTATCCATCGACTCTAAGTGATAGCTTTGCTGAATAAAATATTCTTGGTTGTA
>NW_006431635.1:0-757 GCF_000325575.1 Pteropus alecto | reverse complement strand
CTCTGATACCAAAACCTGGTAAAGATAACATAAAACCAGAAAACTATAGACCAATATCTCTCATGAACACAGATGCAAAAATTCTGAATAGCAAACTGAATACAGCAATATATTAAAAAGATTACACACCACGATCAAGTGGGCTTCATCCCAGAGCCACAGGGATGGTTCAACATATAGTCAAGCCCTCAGCCAACCTTATACTTAATGGTGAAAAACTAAAAACCTTCTCGCTAACATCAGGAACAAGGCAAGGCTGTCCACTATTGCCACTGTTATCACCACAGGAAACAAGTCAAACTGCAAATGACATGATTCTCTACATAGAAAACCCTTAAGACTCCACAAGAACACTACTAGAAACAATAAGCAAATACAGCAAAGTCTCTGGATACAAAATTAACTTTCAAAAATCCATAGCGTTCCTATATTCTAATAATAAAGTATCAAAAAAAAAGTGGAAAAATAATTTCTTTTGCAATTGCAACAAAAATAATAAAATACCTAGGAATAAATCTAATGAAACATGTGAAGGACCTATATAATAAAATCTACAAGACCCTATTAAAAGAAATCGAAGAAGATACAAAGAAATGGAAAGATATTTCTTGTTCTTGGATTGGAAGAATCAACATAGTTAAAATGACCATATTACCTAAAGCATTATATAGGTTTAATGCAATCTCCAACAAAATCTCATCAGCATTTTTTTAAAGAAAGAGAAAAAAAGTCATCAGATTTGTATGGAAGCACAAAA
>NW_006431634.1:0-286 GCF_000325575.1 Pteropus alecto | reverse complement strand
TGCCGTGCATGTGCACGTGCGTGTGAGTGTGCGTGTGCACATGCTTGTGAATGTGTGCATTGTGCGTGCTGGTGAGTGTACATGTGCATGTACATGTGCACGTGTGTGTGTTGAGTGTGCGTGTGCATTGTGTGTGCATGTGCACGTGCACATTCACGTGTGTGCACATGAGTGTGAGTGTGCACGTGAGTGTGAGTGTGAGTTGCACATGCTTGTGAGTGTGCTGGGAGTGTGCATTGCGTGTGCACGTGCGTGTTGCACGGTGCAGTAAGCGGTTAGACACAGA
>NW_006431633.1:0-725 GCF_000325575.1 Pteropus alecto | reverse complement strand
TTAATGGTCATTGGGAGAGAAGTGGTTTTCTGCTCTGTGGTTTTCTGATCACAAACTCTGTGATCACAGGACCTCAAGTCCAGTGATCAGTCCCCAGAAGACCACCTGCTAACGAAACAAGAACAAAATCAGGAGTTTCAGAGAAAAAGTGAAGGTGTTTAATTATCTCTCTGCCTGCTTTCTTGAAAGAGATCATGGATGCCGAATGGTCATCAGAGGATTACTGTGGCAAGGGAACCTGCACGTACATTGGGGCATGGGAGTGAGTGGCTGCTGTCCATGGTCCTCAAATGCCAATGCTTTCTTGATTCTCCGTGTTTAGGGAGAACAAACTCTGTCTACCCTCATCCAACATGGATGAATTTCTGTGTCTTTTAATTATACATGTCTTTAAATTTTTAATCACTTTGTAATAAACAGAACTGAGTTATGTCACATAATTTACAAAGGTTGTGTTAGATAATTTTTTTTGCAATTCCTTTACTGTTTTGACCATTGAAGACATTTTTTCTCAGTAGCTCGTGGGGATGAAGGCGTCTATCTGTACATGTCTTTCTGCTCAAGAAATCACATTTAAGGAAAAGAGTATTGGTTAGAGATGAGGACTATAAGCTTCACATGGAGGAATATCTGAGTGTGAATCCCAGTGATCTCACTAAGATTACGAGACATGTGCAGGTCACAGAGACATTAACCTCTCTGAAACTTATGATGATAAGACTTAT
>NW_006431632.1:0-683 GCF_000325575.1 Pteropus alecto | reverse complement strand
CTGGGTCATAAGGTAGTTCTATTTTTAATTTTTAATTTTAATTCTTAAAAATTTTAATTAAGTTTATTGGGGTAACATTGGTTAATACAATTATATAATTTTCAGGTGTACATTATAATTTAACATCTATATATTCTATTGTGTGATTACCACCCAAAGTCCGTTTTCCTTCAGCTACCATATATTTGTTCCCCATTACCCAATTCGCCCTCCCCCATCCCCTTTATTTGACACGCCTTACCCCGTTTACCTCTCTCCTCCTTCCCCATCCCTACACTTGAGTAACCACTAGTCCATTGTCCATGTACCTGAGTCTCTGTTTGTCCTGTTCATTTGTTGCTTTTAGGTTTATATCCCACATATAAGTGATATCATATGATTTTCTACTTTTTCAGTCTGGCTTATTTCGCTTAGCATGATTATATTGAGGTCCATGCAGGTTGTCGCAAATGGCAGTATATCATTTCTTCTTATGGCTCAGTAATATTCCATTGTATATATGTGCCACAGTTTCTTTAGCCAATTATGTATTGTAGGACACTTCGTTTGCTTCTATGTCCTAGCCACTGTGAATAATGCTGCTTTGAACATCGGTGTGAAAATATTATTTTGGATATGGATTTTCAAGCCTTTGGAGGTAAATACCCCGTAGTGAGATTGCTGGATCATATGGTAGATCAATT
>NW_006431631.1:0-521 GCF_000325575.1 Pteropus alecto | reverse complement strand
TTTATTTATTTATTTTATTTTTATTATTAGTTTCAGGTATACAGTACCTTGTTTAGACACTTATAGAGTTTATAAAGCAGTCCTCCAAATTGCTCTTTCTCTCCACCTAGCCATTATATTAATGCTAACTGCATTCCCTATGCTTTGCTCTCCATCCCCGTGACCATCTATCAACTACTAATTTGTAATTCTTTAACTCTTCACCCCATTCTCCCAGCTCCCCAACCCCCCTTTCCTCTGTCCATCCTCACATTGTCCTCCTTATTTGTGAGTTTACTTTTGATTAGTTTGGTTTTTTGTGGTTGTTGTTCCTTAGATTCCTCATATAAGTGAAATCGTATGGTATTTATCTTTCTCTGTTTGACTTGTTTCACACAGCGTAATAACGTCTAGGTCCATCCATGTCATTGCAAATGGTAGAATTTCATTTTTTTAATGGCTGAATAAGATTCCGTTGTACATATGAACCATGACTTCTTTATCCAAAAGCCCATCTGTTGATGGGCATTTAGGTTGCTTCC
>NW_006431630.1:0-533 GCF_000325575.1 Pteropus alecto | reverse complement strand
AGTCTAGGTGCTGCTCAGCAAGGATCACCTGACTTATGGAGGGTATACCTGGATGTGGCTTGGGTGGGGCCTCAAGTTGGGGGAGGTGGGGTTTCAGGAAATCCTCTGGGCAGAGAAACCTCTGTTATCCAGTTTGATGATGTCACAGCTATGGTGGCACTATGTCCAGCACACTGGTAGACAGGAGGGCACAACAGGAAACAATGGATACCACTGGTACTTCTGTACTGAGTGAGTCTCGCTTCGGCCCTCACTCTGACAATGTCTCCCTGTAAGTCCCTGGTTCCCTCTGCACACAGCTGAATCGGCACTGGTGCTCAGAGCAAGGAGGTCCATCATTGCAAAAATCCACGTGGAAGTGGCCCCTTTAAGAGGCGTCTGCTGCTGCCGAGGCCTCCATCTCAGCCGCTTGAGACCAGGCAGCCCCACGTCCTCGCCCCATCCTACCTTCTGCTATTGCAGAGTGTTTTCATGGATTTCTCCGTAGTTGTATGGCTCGTTCACCTAGATCTCAGGCGATTTTTCCTTGCTGC
>NW_006431629.1:0-656 GCF_000325575.1 Pteropus alecto | reverse complement strand
AATTTTCAGACAAATAATTGATGAGAATTTCCCAAGCTGGAGCTTGGAATTCAAGAAATTAACAGAACACCCAATTATCTCAACCCAGAAAGGCCTTCACCAAGACACATTGTATTAAAATTCTCAAAAATCAATGACAAAGACAGAATTCTCAGGGCAGCCAGGGAGAAGAAGTTGGTAACCTATAAAGGAAAACCCATTAGATTATCATCGGACTTCTCAGCACAAGCCTTATAAGCCAGAAGAGTGGAATCAAATATTCGAACTATTAAGTGAATGGAACTAATAGTCTAGAATAATGTATCCAGCTAAGCTCTCCTTTAGATATGAAGGAGAAATAAAAACCTTTTCAGACATACAAAAATTGAGGCAATTCTCCTCGATGAGGCCTGCATTACGGGAAATACTGAAAGGAGTCAGCTCACTTAAAACAAAATGACAAAAAAAAATTACATAATTAGGAGTAAAGTGACTAGCAGGCTGATAAAGCAGAGGAGCACAATCCTTACTAGGAACAAGGCATTATAAGCTTAAAATAAGAAGAGAATTGCTATAGCAAGAATGTTGCTATAGTAATGAGCGTTCAGCATACATGGGTGACAAATTGAGATAACAAAGATGGAAAAGGGGAGGATTCAAAGATCCAAATTAGCAAA
>NW_006431628.1:0-212 GCF_000325575.1 Pteropus alecto | reverse complement strand
TTATTTTTAAGTTTATAATGCCCTGTTCTTAGTAAGTGTTACACTCCTCTGCTTCTATCAGCCTGCTATTTTTTTTGTGTCATTTTCTTTTATGTGAGCTGACCCCTTTCAGTATTTCCTGTAGTATAGGCCTCGTAGTGAAGAATTCCTTGAATTTTTGTATGTCTGGAAAGATCATTATTTCTCTTTCATATCTAAAGGAAAGCTTAGCT
>NW_006431627.1:0-675 GCF_000325575.1 Pteropus alecto | reverse complement strand
CAGTAAAGTCTCTAGATACAAAATCAACATTCAAAGATCCATAGAGTTCTTATACTCTAATAACAAATTGTCAGAAAAAAAAGTGGAAAAAAATAAATTCCTTTTACAATTGCAACAACAAAAAAATAAAGCACCTAGGAATAGATCTAATGAAACATGTAAAGGATCTATATAATGAAAACTATAAGACCCTATTAAAAGAAATCAAAGAAGATACAAAGAAATGGAAAGATAATTCGTGTTCTTAGATTGAAAGAATCAACAGTTAAAATGACCATATTAATTAAAGCATTATACAGATTTAATGCAATCTCCATCAAAATCCCATCGACATTTTTTAAAGAAATAGAACAAAAAATCATCAGATTTGGATGGAAGCACAAAAGACCCCGAATTGCCAAAGCTATCCTGAGAAAAAAGAACGAGGCTGGAGGCATCATTCTGCCTGACTTCAAATTATACTACAAAGTGACAGTAATCAAAACAGCATGGTATTGGCAGAAAAATAGACACATGGACAAGTGGAACAGAATCGAGAGTTCAGAAATAAACCCATATTTATATGGGCAAATAATTTTCAACAAAAACACCAAAAATGTACAGTGGGGAAAGGAAAGACTCTTCAGTAAGTGATGCTGGAAAAACTGGAAAGCAACCTGCAAATGAATGAAACTA
>NW_006431626.1:0-1059 GCF_000325575.1 Pteropus alecto | reverse complement strand
TGATTCTTCCCACCCTGCACCTCTCCCCAACACGAAACACGGCTATCTCAAAGAGTTGCTCCCCTACTTTACATAGAGCAGATCTTAGAGGGAGCTAGATAGCAGGTATATTTCAGTCTCCGAATTGCTTCTGGAATATTATTCCATCTCCTTTGCTACCTTTCCCAATTCCTTTGAATTAAATGCCATAATCTGAATTTATCATCTGCTAATCTCTCTTGCTATACTCCACAACAGACCTCTTTAATGACTCCTTGATTAATGCAATATTTATTCAAATGTCCCATTATTTAACCTGACTGTTTTTTTCTCACTACAATATACTTTTATTATCATAAGTGATCATGTAAAAATCCACAGAGACATTCTATTCACAGCAGCAGGAGACGGTTGAACACTCCCTTCCATTATGAATCTTGTTCTTTATATAGTGCATGCATTCTATATTTTCCTAGTATTCCTGCTACCTCAAGAAAGGAAATCTCAGTATACCTTGATGAATCTTCCTCCAAATTCTAAGTGTTGAGTAACCAGGCAACAGTCTTTGGATTTTTCTTTCCTCACTCATTTTCAAGGTGATTTCATTCTGGTCTATTATTTCTGTCCTGAATGTAAAAGGGCACCTGTGACTGTCTTGCCAAAAACTCTACTTGTGTATTGCAAAAGCTTCACAAACATAAAATAAGGACTTTGGAAAAGACCAGGAGGCCGAGACAGTATCCCTCCTTGCCTAAACAATCAGTAAAGAGTGTAAGATGAAACAGCTTGTCTCTCGAAAGAGAGTTCCCAACTCTTCTCCGCTACGGAAAACAACTCACGTCTTCCACAGAGCTCCATTCAGGACAGAACAGCTTTCAGCGGCCCCAGGGTCTAATTCACTGGGGATAAGAGCATACTGAAATCCAGGGCGAGGGACATGGATTACTGGGCAACAGCATAGGATCATTCTTCACATCATTCCAGGGCTGGATTCAGACATACGGACTTCCTTGGTTCTACCAAAAATCAGTCACTGTTCTTCATAGGACAGAAAACAAGCCCTCCAAACCCTGTTTCTTT
>NW_006431625.1:0-224 GCF_000325575.1 Pteropus alecto | reverse complement strand
TATTAGAGGGAATCAACAGAGTGAATAAAGAAGAGCATCGAATGATGTATATAGAGGATGGGAAAGCCAAGGACACTCAATCAGAATGGCAAGAAAAAAGAAGCCAAGACTATAATAATTATTTAAGGAGTCTATGGGACACTATTCAGTGTAAAAATCCGTGTCAAAGGGGTACCGGGAAAAAAAAAAAAGACATTAAAGAGCTATTTGAAGAAATAATGATG
>NW_006431624.1:0-290 GCF_000325575.1 Pteropus alecto | reverse complement strand
TTCTTTGATGATTAGTGACCTTAAGCATCTTTTCAATCTTTTTAATATTTATTAACCATCTGTGTTTCCTCTTTCAAAAGGTATCTGTTCAAGTCTTCTGCCCATTTTTTAATTGGGTTGATTGTTCTTTCATCGTTGAGTTGTATAAATTCTTTATATGTTTTGGATATGAATACCTTATCAGATGTATCATAAGCTAATATCTTCTCCCAAATAGTAGGTTGTGTTTTTTTTTGTTTGTTTGTTTTGATGATGGTTTCCTTTTCTATACAAAAACTTTTTAATTTGAT
>NW_006431623.1:0-266 GCF_000325575.1 Pteropus alecto | reverse complement strand
TTGCCCCGCCCACACCTCCCTACACCAGGCTCCACCCCCCTCCCCCCCCAGCCCAGGGTCCCCTAGCCCGCACCAGCTGGATGGCGATCATGAGCACCGTCTTGAGCGTGAATGTGCGGTCACACAGGTCGAACAGGTCCTCCAGGCTGGGCCCCAGCAGCTCCAGCACCATGGCGTTGTACTTCCCGCAAGGGCCGAAGTAGTACACCTGAGGGACGCCCTCTGTGGGCCGGAGCGCACACAGATGCCTGCGGGGCCTGCTGCGC
>NW_006431622.1:0-1250 GCF_000325575.1 Pteropus alecto | reverse complement strand
TATGGGCAAATAATTTTTGACAAAAAAGCCAAAATGATACAGTAGAGAAAGGAAAGACTCTTCAATAAACGGTGCTGGGAAATTTGGAAGGCCACCTGCAAAAGAATGAAACTAGACTGTTGTCTATCACCACACACCAAAATTAACTCAAAATGGATTATGGACCTGAATAGAAGACCAGAATAAATAAAATGCATAGAAGAAAACATAGAAACTAAACTCAAGGACTTTGAACTTTAAAAAGATGGTACGAATTTGACCTCAAAGGTAAGGGAAGTAAAAACAAAAATAAATGAATGGGACTGCATCAAACTAAAAAGCTTCTTCTCAGCAAAAGAAATCATCAACAAAGTAGACAAACATCCGAATGGGAAAATATATTCGCAAGCAATGCCTCTGATAAGAGCCTAATATCCGAAATATACTGAGAACTCATACAACTCAATAACTATAAAAAACAAACAAACAAACAAGCGATCCAATCAAAAAATGGACAGAGGATCTGAACTGACACTTCTCCCTAGAGGACATACATACATATGGCCAACAAATATATGAAAAGATGCTCAACATCCTAGCTATTAGGGAAATGCAAATCAAAACCACAATGAGATACCATCTCACACCTGTTAGAATAGTTATAATCAACAGAACAAGTAATAACAAATGTTGCAGAGGATGAGGAGAAAAGGGAACCCTCATGCACAGCTGGTGGGACTGCAATTTGGTACAACCCCTATGGAAACCAGTATGGAGGTTCCTTAAAAAACTGAGAATTCATCTACCATATGATCCAGCAATCTCACTACTGAGTATTTACCCCAAAGACTTGAAAACCCATATCCAAAAAGATATTTGCATAGCAGCATTATTCATAGCAGCATTATTCACAGTGGCCAGGACATGGCAGCACTGAAGTGTCCTATGATAGATGACTAGCTAAAGAAGCTGTGGAATACTACTCAGCAATAAGAAGAGATGAAATGCTGCCTTTTGCAACAACATGGATGGACTGCGAGGTAATCATGCTAGGCTAAATAAGCCAGACAGAAAAAGTTGAAAATCACATGATATCGCTTATATGCGGAATATAAACCTAAAAGCAACAAATGAGCAGGACAAACAAACAGAGACTCATGGACATGGACTATAGGCTAGTAGTTACCAGAGGGTAGGAGGTGGAGGAGGTAGGGTGAAGTAGACAGTATAAAGGGAGTCAAATATAGGGGGATGGGGGAGAGTGATGTGGA